>NC_052356.1:5293242-5386317 GCF_009727055.1 Benincasa hispida | reverse complement strand
CCTAACCCAGTTGGTTCAAAAATGGTTGGAGGAGGCACAAAATTGGGAATTGGACTTGGTGAGGGTGAAGGAAGGGGGCAAGGGATGTCTTGATCTATATCAGTAGGTTCTTGGTGCGTTGGATCAAGACTCCCTTCTGGCGGGGCCACTGGTGAGTTTTGGAGAGTGAGGTTTAGGGTTGGCCGCGCTTCTTCATCCGTAAGTTCAGGCTCTGCTTCGTAATCTTCATGCTCTGAAGCTTCATCGTTGTGTTCAATTATCTGGACGCGTCTTCTTTTGGGGGCGCGTTTATATGATCGAGATCTGGCTGCCACTTCAATTATCTGGACGCGTCTTCTTTGCCATTTGCTTCCAGGCTTGGCTACCACTCTTAACGCATCTTCAATTTGGCTCGGCGTTGGTTGTTCCAAGATGCGGTTACCTTCTACGTTCAGATTACTCCTGATGTTGAACATTTCATTGATCTTATCGGATGAGAAGCGCACCAATACCCCATCAACAAATTCTGTATTTTTCTCCATGTCGAACTTACTGCTGTAAAACTGGTGGGCAAGGTTGGGCCAAATTCTTGTATGCCCAACGCATAGCTGACCCCAATCCATTGCGTCTATGGTTTCAGTTATATATGCTGGCAATGGGTGGCGTTTGGGAAAGAAGCCTTTCTCTACAAGAATATCATTGAACTGACGCTTCCTTCCGTGGTCTTTTTAGGTAACACGTTGGTTACTTTACGCTTGCCCACCGCATGTTCCTTGGCTTCCCGCACTAGCTCTCTTAATTCGTTCTCCAATTCCATTTGGAGAGCTGACTTCCTTCAGCCTTGCCTTGCGGGCTGATAATCATCCAATTCCTTCTCTAACGTGTTGAGCCTTGAGCAGCTCCCACGCGTTTCATTTTCAGGACCGGATGCTGACTACTCATCTTCTTCCTCCAAGATTAATTTTCTCTTTCTCGTCACTCTCTTTGCTTTTGAAGGCCCTTTATTCGCGTTAATTTGACGTGATTGCAACGCGTCTGGGCTAAATCCCCTTTCTTCATCTTCTTCATCTTCTTCTTCTAACTCTGCTTCAAGCATCATTGTGTAGCGCACCGCTTCGTCCAATTCAAGTGATGCGTTAGGTGGGTTGGAATGCATCACTTGCTCTTCTTCTTGGCCTTGATTCAGACTTGCCAAGATAGCTCCAAACACTTTTTGCTCGTCCCGTCGAGCCAATTCCGCTAATTCTTCAAGGTTACGCTCTAACGCAAGATCGTCAGAGCTAGGCCTAGGTGGAGTAAATGGTGGGGTGCCTGATGGCGTATGCGGCGACCCAGGGGATGAGATGATGATGGGTGAACGCGGTGGTTGGTTGGACGCGTCTGCTTCAACTAGATAGATGGTGGCCAAGGGTTGGATTGACAGTAGAGGAGGTGGACGCACGACTGACGATGGTGCGTTATGAATGTAGGTTGGGATGGGGTCATGCATCGTACCCATCAGAGTGATATTCGGAATGAATGGTGGTGGGGCGGGCTTGATATACGATTTCTTTGCAGTCGTGGATGACGAAGGACGCTGCCTTGCTTTTGAAGGGGTTTTAGGTTTTGGTTTTGGGGTGGTTTTAGGCTGTTGGGTGGTCTTAGAAGGAAGGGTTGTGATGGCTTTGGTGGGCTTCGACCGAGACGGTCACTGGGAAGTGGAGGATGCTCCGTCGTGCAGAGGTTTGGTTGGGACAGAGGTTTTTGAGGATTTTCGAGGGCTTGAGGGAGGCGATGTTGAAACAAACAAGGAGGAGAATTAACTTAACGGCGAGACGTCTCTAAAGCTCATTGATTGATTCTAATTATCAGACGTTGACGACATCATGGTTGAAGAGTGGTCAGAGAAATGTTTGAGCGAACGGCGGTGAGGGGAACGAGAGGCACTAGAATTTTTCTTTTCTTTTTTTTTTTCTTTCACAGAGAGATCGAGGGCAATGAAGAAGAAGAAAAGGAAGGGTCTCGATTTTTATAAGATGGGGAGAGAGAGGGGTGACGTCAGGCGGCGCCTGATTTCTGCAATTAATGCGAAGTCGAAGGGACGTTTCTTGGGTTTCCAAGCACTCGAGTGCTTTGCATTTTCGAGACGCGTTCTTTCGACTTGGGCCATGCATTAGACTTAAGTCTAGTGTGTTCGTTTATTCCCATCTGGATTATAGACAACTTTTTTTTTTTAATTATTTAAAACAAGTAAATCTCTAACTATGAAGGTAATAACAATGAACAATCAATCTTAAAACGCAGAAAAACAAACAAAGTAAATGCAAATGCATCGATGAAATACATAATACAAAAAGAATAAGGAAAGATGAAGCGTCCCTGAAATTTGTGTCGGTGTGAACACATGGATGCTTCGACGTGAACCTTAGTTGGCTTCGCGTAGTACGAGAGATGACTTTTGACGTTCTATGCCATCTTCAAAGTATGGCTTCATTCTTTGGCCATTTACTTTGAATGCATTGGTGCCATCCTTCCATGTTAATTCTACTGCTCCGTGGGGAAAGATTGTTTTGATAATGAATGGTCCTGACCACCTCGACTTTAACTTTCCTGGGAACAAATGCAATCGTGAATTGAACAATAAAACTTTTTGGCCAACAAAAATCTCTTTCTTACTAATGTGTTGGTCGTGCCAACGTTTTGTCTTCTCCTTGTAGAGCTTGTTGTTCTCGTATGCGTTCAACTGCCACTCCTCAAGATCATTGAGCTGAAGTTTGCGTTGATCGCCCGTGGCGTCCAAGTTCAAATTTAGCTTTTTTACTGCCCAAAAAACTTTGTGCTTTAACTCTAGGGGTAAGTGACAAGCTTTTTCAAATACTAAAGAGTATGAAGACATACCTATGGGGGTCTTGTAGGCAGTCCTGTAGGCCTAGAGTGCTTCATCCAGCCTCTGTGCCCATCTTTCCCAGATGCGTTGACAACTTTCTCCAGGATAGATTTTATTTCCCGATTGGATACCTCAGCTTGATCGTTCGTTTGTGGGTGGTAGGCGGTAGCGATCTTGTGCCTAACATTATATTTGGCAAGTAATTTAGAAATGATGCAATTAATGAAATGCGTACCTTCGTCACTTATCAAGGCTTTTGGCGTTCCAAAGCGTGTGAAGATATTCCTGGTAAGAAACTTAGAAACAGTGGACACATCATTTATGGCACCAGCTACTGATTCTACCCACTTTGATACATAGTCTACTGCAAGTAGGATATATTGTTGGCCGCAGGATAGGGGAAAAGGTCCATAAAATCAATGTCCCAAACATCAAATAATTCAACTTCAAGAATATTATTCAAGGGCATTGCATCCCTTGATGAGATATTCCTGGTGTGCTGGCAGGGGTCACATTTACGAACATTCTCCCTCACGTCTTTGAAGAGGGTGGGCCAGAAGTATCCGCTTTGAAGGACCTTCGCAGCGGTTTTTTGCCAACCAAAATGCCCTCCGTAAGGAGAGTTGTGACACTCAGTCAAGATGCGTTATGTCTCTTCCTCCGGAACACATCGACGCATTATGGAGTCAGGCCCTTGTTTATAGAGAACAGTTCATCCCAAAAATAAAATTTCCTGTCATGTACTAACGGTTTTGCTGAGAGTTGAAGTTCCTAGGGAATTGCTTGGTAGTTATGTAATTAACTATGTCCGCATACTAAGGTTCCCTGTCTTCAACTGTGAACAAGCTTTCATTAGGAAATGAATCTTTGATTGCATTTTCTTGATCTTGCATTTTTTGATTTTCCAATCTAGACAGGTGGTCAGCCACCTGATTCTCAGTCCCTTTTCTGTCTTGAATATCAATGTCAAATTTCTGTAATAGTAGCACCCATCTTATTAATCTTGGTTTCACGTCTTTTTTACTCATCAGGAACTTTATGGCTGAGTGATTTGTATAGATGGTGGCTGTCGCACCAACTAAATACGATCTAAACTTCTCGATGGCAAACACTACAACCAACATTTCGTTTTTCGTGGTTGTGTAGTGTTCCTGAGTGTCATTCAGTGTCTTGGACGCATAAGATATGGGATGTATCAAATTTCCTTTCTTCTGCCCCAGCATGGTACCTATTGCAACATCACTCGCGTCACACATGAGAATAAAACACTGCGTCCAATCCGGTGCTATTAGTACCAGAGCTATAGTCAACGCATATTTCAATGTTTCAAACGCGTCACAGCAGTCATTATTGAAATCGTAGGGCCGGTTCGTTTCTCTCCTTAGCTTGGCCGTGCACATCACTTCCGTGGGTTGTCATCACCGGTGTTGCTTGGATCTCTGTCGTCGTGGGCTTCTTCCAGTGGTGGGTCTTCGTCGTGGGTGTTCTCCAATTTTTTTTCAGTTGGTTTTCGTCGGCGCGTGGGTGTTCTCCGTTGTTCTTCGCTGTTCTTCCGTGCTTTTCCATCGTGGTTGGGCATTGTTCTTCCAGTTGTTCATCGTGGTTAGGCGTTGTTCTCTGGGTGTTCTCCGGTTGGTTTTTCGGTGGTTGTTCTTTCGGCGGGTCAGCTCGCCGTTCGTCCAGCTGGTTCCAGTCGTAGAGGTAGGTCACCGGTGTTATGGTCACCTTGCCGTTTGTCAGATCTGCCATCTCAACTCTATTCGCAAGGTCTGGTGCTCACTAGCGTTCCAATCTTCGAGCTTAGGTTCGGATCTCAAGTTTGTGGGTTGTTTAAGTTGTTTGCTTAGAAAGGTAAAATTTTATTTTCATATGAATTTTCAATTTAGTAATTTAAAGTTATTTCATTCATTTTATTTCTATTTTAATGATTAAGCTTATTGAAATTTTGAAATATTGGAATTAAATTAGTTGAAGAATATATACTTGGTTGGTAGTCTTGCTTGATGTAGTTTAAGTGTATATCAAAATTCTTTTCTTTCATATATATATAAACTAATTTGGTCTTACTTTGTTGATTAAGTTTGATTGGTGTGGTTCAAGTGTTATTTCATTAATTTTATGTTTTATTCCAATGATTAAGCTTCTTGAAATTTGTTAATGTTGGAATGAAATTAGTTAAAAAATATGTACTTGGTTGATAGTCTTGCTTGGTGTGGTTCAAGTGTATATCAAAATCATTTTCTTTCAATTATATGTTAACTAACTTGGTCTTACTTGGTTGATTAAGCTTGATTGGTGTGGTTCAAGTATTATTTCATTAATTTTATGTTTTGTTCCAATGATTAAGCTTCTTGAAATTTGTTAATGTTGGAATGAAATTAGTTAAAAAATATATACTTGGTTGATAGTCTTGCTTGGTGTGGTTCAAATGTATATCAAAATCATTTTCTTTCAATCATATGTAAACTAACTTGGTCTTACTTTGTTGATTAAGCTTGATTGGTGTGGTTCAAGTGTTATTTCATTAATTTTATGTTTTGTTCCAATGATTAAGCTTATTGAAATTTATTAATGTTAGAATGAAATTAGTTCAATAATATGTACTTGGTTGATAGTCTTGTTTGGTGGGGTTCAAGTGTATATCAAAATCCTTTTCTTTCAATTATATATAAACTAATTTGGTCTTACTTAGTTGATTAAGTTTGATTGGTGTGGTTCAAGTGTTATTTCATTAATCTTATGTTTTGTTCCCATGATTAAACTTTTTGAAATTTTGAAATGTTGGAATTAAATTAGTTGAAGAATATATACTTGGTTGGTAGTCTTGCTTGGTGCGGTTTAAGTGTATATCAAAATTCTTTTCTTTCAATTATATATAAACTAATTTGGTCTTACTTGGTTGATTAAGCTTGATTGGTGTGGTTCAAGTGTTATTTCATTAATTTTATGTTCTGTTCCAATGAATAAGCTTCTTGAAATGTGTTAATGTTTGAATGAAATTAGTTAAAAAACATGTACTTGGTTGATAGTCTTGCTTGGTGTAGTTCAAGTGTATATCAGAACCAATTTGTTAATGTTTTAGGTCTTATTGTTGATTATGGTTAAATTTACAAGCTTACTGTTACGTAATTTTTCCTTGTTATTATTTGTCTTTTTTGTAGATTAAGTTGCATATTTTACAATCATGGATAAGTCATGGATGAAAATGAATAGAATATCAGCTAAGTATGGTTTAGGGATTGAGATGTTTATTAAAAATGGTCTACAACATTCAAATATACCGAATGTCATGAGTTATCCATGTTTGAAGTGTGTGAATGCAAATACTCTAAATGTGAACACAATAAGAGATCACTTATTTTTTAATGGTATAGATCAAATTTATCAGACATGGATTTTTCACGGTGAATCATTACCGGTTAAGAGAAACAATGAAAATGTGTTTACTAGTGAAAGAGACAAAGTTGATGAAGATGATGTTGACGTTGATGACACAATTGGAATGTTTGAGGCTGCATACAACTATTTTAATGAAAAATTCGATAATTTTGAAGAATTATTAGATGATGCAAAGAAATCATTGTACTCAAATTGTAAAACTTTTTTCAAAATATCTAAATTGGTAAAGTTATATAATTTGAAAGCTAAATTTGGATGGAGCGATAAGAGTTTCACTGAGTTGTTGGAATTAATTCATGACAGTAGTCCTAATGAAATTCCAACTTCTACTTATGAAGCAAAAAAGATGTTGGGTACTCTTGGAATTAAGTATGAGAAGATTCATGCATGTAGCAACGATTGTTGCTTGTTTAGAAAAGAACTCTCCAATGCAAATGTATGCCCCATTTGTGGTACGTCAAGATGGAAGCTTCATAAAAGTTTAAAGGAAAAGGCTAAGAATATCCCAACAAAAGCCATGTGGTATTTCTCCAACACCATCGGTCTTCTCCAAAATGGAAACCTGTAAAGGTAAATTTGCATTTATTTTTTTTAACAATTTATGTTCATTTGAACATAAGAATAATTGTTTTCAACTTATTTATATGCACTGCCCCCATCAATTAGATTTTGTAGGATGCAGGTACTATGTGCAAAATTATATACACAAAATAGTGCATAATCCTACTACTCTCATTAATAGTCTTGTACGTAAATTATTTATTTTTTATATACTAGCTTTAATTTAATAAATGATGTAAACTTATGTTGAGTTTATTTTTTTTCTTTTCGAAGTTCAATACAAAAAATGCATATACCCAAGGAGAGATTGACGTAATTTGAACTCAATGGACCAGTTTTGTTGGCCGATTTGTGTAATGATATACTTCTTGTTTTTTGTCTCAATAGAATGTAAATGCTAGCTTAGAATGAATCTTGACGAGTTTTGAGTAAAATATGCAAGTTTAGAATGAATCTGAAGTACTAATCGTTGGTTTGTGGATAGACGAATTGTTATCTAACCATGATCTGTTTATTGGAAGATTTATGTATAATTTTTTTTGTTTATGGGGTATTTGGTGTAAGTATTCGTGGAATACTAATTAATATTTGTGAATGAGAGAAATGATTATTATAGACGGGGTTGATAATTATAATTATTGGTCTATGAAAGTGTGTTATCGATATACAAATGTTGGTTAGTGTGTTTATTTTATATTTGATGAGTACTTATAGAATAGATTGGAAATATTAATTCTTGTTTGTGGATAAATTATTATATAAATGTGTTTCATTGCAGGTAACTTTGTATTTAGTTTTGTGGTAGAGTGTATTTTTCTGTCTATTGTTATATTTCAGGTTTGAGTTCAGTGAATTCATAGGTGGAAGTCAAATATTGTTGTCTTGCCATGCAGAATATAACAGGCACGCATTACAATAAACAAATTTTTTTTTATATTTTTTAATAAAAAAACAATGACAGACATTTCCTGACCCAACATGAGACATATAATATCATATTTAACTTTTTGACCAATATTAAAAATGGATTCGACAACGAAATTTAAAAAAAACGAACAACAATTGAAAAAAGCGGACATGAATTCTGGACTTCAATGTCTGTTTAAAGGGCTTTAATGGATTATGGGCTTCAGTTGACAAACAACATTAAAGGGCTTTAATGTCGGTTCGATTGACAACCGACATTAAAGCCCTTTCCAGAATTCTTGTAATGGATGATGTAAGATAAGATGTATATACATTGTGAAATACATATAGATAAGTATCACTAATTAAAATGATAACGTAGCATAAGTAATATATATTATAGGAAATACACCTTATCGTTTGTAGATATTAAAATATACATTTGTGTATATAAAATCAAGATAAAGTAATATAAATTCCAAAATAAATGTGTCTGTATAAAGTCCATATAAGTAACATGTGTTTGACGCTTGAAAGTACAATAAAGTATTTGTTGTATAAAAGTTATATATATATACAAAATGCGTCTATTTTAAATAACTTGTCAAACGCATGTTTGTGCACACAACAAATTTTGCTTTACATAAACACATGTACACCTTTCTCAACCTAAAGTTTTCCTACTTTATAAATAAGATAATTCTAATGTTCAAACACTTTTAAGGTTAATAATTAAGGTATAGCTACATTTTTATAGAATTATAAATATAGTAAAATCTATTGGTGATAAACTATATGATTAATAGATCTCTACTAGTGATATAATCTATTGTTGATAGGTTCTGAGAGTTGGATCTAAATTGTACTATATCTGCTAATACGTTAAATGTGATTGTTATATTTACAACCACCCTTATAGAGATATATAAGTTCCTCACCCACCTCTAACCTGTCTACACGAAGCCCTATGATACCACTTGTTTTCCCCTCGTTTTATGCCATGTGGGATTCAATGCATAGATTTGATTATTGTAGCCTAATCCACATCCCCGACACAATAAAGACATAACCCAAATCTTGAACTGCCAGTAAACACAAGAAAAGCATCGTTAGATAGTGGCATATATTCCTGTACTCCTTAATTAAGCAAACCAAAACACACACACACATACTTCTTATAGTACTAATAATCAATATATATCCCTTCACTTGCACATTGAGAGAACAAATTTCAAAAACCAAAAGAAGTAAAAACTTGTTGAAGAACAATGAGAAGCACTACTACACAAGGAGAATCATCATCATCATCAACATCATCATCCGTTATTAGGGCGTCAAACCGAAGCTCTTATAGGCGACATGGAACGGTAAAACGCACGAGAATCATAAGGATCATAGGAAGAAGCTTGTTGTGTGTAATATTTCTTGTTGGTGTTGCAATTCTCACATGTTGGCTTATTGTGTTCCCTAAAACCCCACGTCTTAGGGTGGAAACTGGCAAAGTCACAGCCGATGGTTCAACTAATAGAAAGCTCAATGCCACTATAGTTTTCACTATCAAAAGCTACAACCCTAACAAAAGAGCCTCCCTTCATATGGATTCTATGAAGATGATAGTCAATGACTATATGGGGCAACCATTCTACTCCGCTATCCCTACCTTCACGTTGATGCCCCGAAACGAGACCGTCTTGACGCCCGTCATCCGTGTCAACTTCATATACCCATTTGGGCGCCCCGTGCATTCGGGATGGATACATCTTGAGCTTCGCTTCTCAGCTAAAATCAGGTATAAACATTTGACTTTTAAGATAGATATATAAAATGGACAGTTACAAATATAGACATTGACAAAAATATTAGCAGATATAATATAAAGTAAAAAAATTGTAAACATGGCCAAATTTAAATAGTCTATCAGTGATAGACCATATTATTGGTAGGAGTCTATCAGTGATAGACCATATCACTGGTAAGAGTCTATCAACAATAGAAGTCTATCGTTGATAAACCTGTCTATATTTACAATTTTTTTAAAATGATGTTATACACTTGGTTATTATTCTTAAAAATGCTACCAATTGCAACTACCCAATTTGGTTTTGTTTATGTTAATTAGAATCTTTATTTTTACTTTTAATTGTATTTCGATTCGGAATTCAAAGGATAAATTCGTCAGATTTACCTCAATTTTAATCTAATAACTATTTTATTTTTTGTTTTTAGATTTTAAAAATTAAGCTTATAGGTAAAATAAGGTTGTGTTTGGATTAACTTTTGAAGTTTTTAATTTTGGAAATAAGTCATTCTGAGAAAAAAAAAATTAAAGTATTTGACACCTACTCTAAATAGTTTTTGAAAGGTATTTTAAATATATATATATATATATTTATATTTTTTATCAATAGAGTTTAAATAAAAATATTCTTTTGAAAAACACTTTTTTCTAGGTCATTCCAAATAGGTCATAAATTTATTTCTTTCGTTATCTCTTCTTTCTAAGAGTTTTTTCAATATCTAAGCCAAAAATTCTCTCTCTAAAAAATTTTGTTGAAAATTAAACATGTTTTAATTAGATAAATTATAGATGAATTAATTTATGAGAGTTGGAAATATTAAAAGATGAGAGTTAATTAAGTATGTTAACGTAAACGTTAATTTAGTAGAGTTTCACATGAATTACGTGTAGGATTTTAATTGTTCTATGTATTTTTAATTAGAATGTGAGTTATGTATTTAAATTTATTCATGACAATCCTATAAATAGGATTGACATTGACATTGTTGATATATCTAAGTGTGCAAAGAGAGTTTAATCAAGAGTGTGAACTAAGTTTGAAGAGTCTTTCAATTAAAAGTATTTTTGTTTACTCTCAAATAATCGTTTGTTGGTTATTTATTTGTGAGTGTCCATCACACGCTTCCAATAAATTTACGGCTTTGTTAATTTCAGTTACATTTTCAACAAATGGACGTCGAAACCTCGATTACTCGAGATCTATTGTAACCACCTCTGGCTTAAGATCAATGATTCTACACCTAATTTTGATAATACCAAATGCAAAGTGGATCTCTGAGACACTTGAACTAGGTGTGTTATTCTTGCTTAATTAGATTTGTTAGTCTTGCTGAATAATTCCAAAAGATTTCTAACATAAAGTTTCAGTTTCTTCAGTTTAATTGTTTCTTTATGAATAGAAAGTTCATACAATTTTTTGTTAGAATAATGAAGAAGAATGGCATCGAAGATTTGAGACAGGTTGAGATAAATTTGCTTTGGGCAGAGCTGACAGAAATTATATATATAATCTGTTGTGAAGAAAAAGGGGAAAAAAAAATCATGAGCTTGTTTGAGAAGAAACGGCAAAGAAAGTCATTTTCTAATTGATAAAATATATAAAGTAAAGAATATTTCTTTCTTCCATTGCAGGTTTTATTTATTTTTGTTTTCTTTCTTCTTTGTCCATGAATGAACTTTTCCTATTATCTTTACACTAACCAAGAAAAAAAAAAAAGAAAAAATTGTAATAGGTAGAAAAAAAAGTAAGGATATTTGTAAATTTAGGAATGGTTTTCTAATGTAGGAAGAAAAAAACCGATATTGTTTTTCTTATTATTCTAGTTTAACCCTTATTTGTGTATCAATTATACTATATATTTTATATTCGGTATATCAGCTAACTGATATAGTTTACTTTTGATATATTAGTAAACTAATAAACTTTATATAAATTATATCATTTTTGTAATCTATATACCATGATTTTAGTTTTGTCATGGTGGAAGTTGTTTTTTTGTTTATTCTTTTGTTTTGATATGGAGTTGTTTTCATTCGATTAGTTCGATTGATTGTTTGATTTAGGTTTTGTTCACTACAATAATTTAGACCTTTTCCGACACTGAAAATCGTTGGGATTAGTCGAAAGAGCGTCAGCGAAACTTTTTCCGACGGTCAAACAATCATCGGGCAGATCGTGGGCAAAGCCTCGTCGGCGTAACCTTCCCCAAAGGTATAACAGCTGTATCGTAGGAAAAAAACAGTTATCTCGAGGATGGAGAATGGGGCTTTTATGCCAACCCTAAACAACACCGCAAGGATAATTTGTAAACCCGACGGTCGTAAAAGATCGTCGGGATAAAAAAAATTGTCCGACGGTGCCATCGGGATAAATAATTATATCCCGATGGTGATAAATTAGTATCACCGTCCGGAGATATTCAATTATCTCGATGGTGACCTTGTACTGTCGAGATTTTGTATCTTTGTCTGACCCATGAACCATCGGGGGTTTGTTCATTAGCGTTGGAAGAAGATAAAAGACGTATTAAATTATGGTTTTCCCCAACCCCTTGTATCGTCGAGATTATATATTTAACCATTGGAATTACCTTTTTTTAATTCTTTATTTAAATCTGTTTTTTTTTTTTTTTTTTTTTTTTTCAAATGTCATACTTGTTTGAATTTTACAAATATCATTCAAACTAATATAAAAATTGTCAAAATTAAGTAAATGTCTACAATAGTAAATAATATATAGAAAACATGTTAGAATTTCAAGTCTTAAACATACTATTCGTCTCAAATTAAAACAATACATTCACATATCTATATTTACTTACACAAATCAACTTAAAATTAAACATAGTTGTACTTAAAAACCAAAAAATTATTCTCAATCCCATTATACAAACTAATATAATTTAGCACAAACTGAAATTCAAACTCAACTTCAGAATTCCTCCTTACAATCCCCCCCAACTATTTAGCACAAATTGAAAATCAAACTCAACTTCAGAACACTAACTATACTTTACATAACTAACGTTTATGATGTTACCATAACTGCAGAAGAACAACGTACACAAATTTCTAATTAGTTTACTACGAAAGTTGAAGAGTTTATACCTAGTTCGATTTATCCCTCATGAGCTGTAAGAGCATAGCTTATATATCATCCATCTCTAATTGACTTTTTGCTTCCAGTTCGTCCAATCTAGCCAGTATAGTCTTTAACTCTTCTATCTTTTGTTTTTGCTTCTCTATAACTCTTGATGAGGATGCATTGGACGATGATTTACTTTTTTTTTTTCATTTTTTTTACCCTTTGGTGTCCTACCAAGGCCCACTCCTGTGCCCAACATCTGCTCGCATATTTCTTCTTCCTATATTGGTTCAGACCCTTCTTGGTTGGAGGCTTCTCTCAGCTCGACCAATTGACTCTACATCGATAATTAGGACTAATTATTATATGAAAATTGTATATAAATAAAGTTACATTGTGGAATAAACACTTACATATGCTTCATTAGTGGCCTGATTAACAAAGGACTGGTCACTCTTATAGTATGTTTGCTTGAATAAGTCTACTAGGTCCATTGTTTGACTGTCAGGTCCTTTCTGTAAAACAATTCACATAGAAGATATTAATAATACTTTCTTAGAAATCAAATATAGAAATACTTTTAATATTACCGTGGATTTTCGTATGGGTATAAAAGTCTTAGAACTAGTTGTATGAGGGTATTTTTGGGCTGACCGATTCCTTTGATTAGTTTTTTCCGCTTTCTAAGAAAATGAGAAATTAAGAGGAAATGAGTATTGAAATGTAAGTAAAAAAAAAAAAAAAACACAAAAAGTTCTTACTTTCCAGTCGGTGGATTCAAACTTGTTGCATAAAAAGTGCCAATCTTCTATGTCGTCTCTAAGTCGATCAGGTGGGTGTGCTTGTGCCTTTTCAGGACTTGCATATTTTTTATAGTGTTTGTATAGTTCCCTCCTATACTCTTTGAACGAACTTTTCATTTGTTCATCGATGAAATTATTGACCAGTTGGTTGAACAAGTCTAATACAAAATAGTTCTGAATTAAGAAAGAACAGAAAAACAAATTAGTATCTCTGTAGATGCAGATGCAGATATATAATTTGTAAAATATCAAATAACCATTTTACCAATAATCAACTTTTAACTAGCTCTCTAGTTTCTATTGGTACCTCTCTTCATGATCCATAATGAACAGAAAAAGATTCCCAAACGTTGGTACCAATGACATTGCTAAACCTTGTTCCATTTTTGCAAATTTGTTTCTCCCATACAGGGTCGATATTGATAAGAATTCTCCCAAATTGTTGCACATATCTATCGAAATCAATGTTTCGAGAGTATCCATATTCAGCCCTATTAGTCGTACAACTAGACTCTGAAGAAATTATACATCATTAATTTAATTAAACATTAGTTTATATAAAAATTACTGATTATGATTCTAAAATAAAATGTGGATCTAAAATAACCATAATTATCTCCCACGGAGGATGATCACCAATATGCTCGGCTGTTAAATACTCCAAGACTGCCTCCACATCAGTGTGGCCTACCATTGTTTCCGTGTAAACAACAATATATATGTTATACAACAATATGTAAGCTATGAGGATACTTTCTCGCTTGTTGCCATGCTTAAGTCTATCTGGATCCTCCTGTCTAATGCCTCATATTATGACTATGAGATTTGGCAAATGGATGTCAAGACTGCTTTTCTGAATGGCAATCTTGAGGAGACCATTTACATGATGCAGCCCGAAGGATTCATAACCCAAGGTCAAGAGCAAAAGATTTGTAAGCTTAATCGGTCTATTTATGGACTGAAGCAAGCTTCTCGATCTTGGAACATAAGGTTTGATACTGCGATAAAATCTTTTGGCTTTGATCAAAACGTTGAAGAGCCTTGTGTATACAAGAAGATCAACAATAGTTCAGTAGTTTTTCTAGTATTATATGTAGATGATATCCTACTCATTGAGAATGATGTAGGTATATAGACTGCAGTTAAGAACTGGTTAGCGACCCAATTCCAAATGAAATATTTGGGAGAGGCTCACTTTGTTCTGTGATCAGATCTTTACAAATCGAATGAACAAAATGCTAGCTCTATCTTAGGCATCGTATATTGACAAGATGCTTATCAAATATTCAATGCAAAACTTCAAGAGAGGCTTATTGCCTTTCAGGCACGGAGTTACATTGTGTAAAAAACAGTGTCCTAAGACACCTCAAGAGGTTGAGGAGATGAGACGGATCCCCTATACATCTGTTGTGGGCAGCTTGATGTATGCGATGTTATGTACTATATTTGACATCTGCTATGCAATAGAGATAACTAGTAGATATCAATCTAATCTAGGATTAGATCATTGGACCACCGTTAAAAACATCCTCCAGTATCTATGGAGAAGGAGGGACTACATGCTTGTGTATAGTTCTAAGGATTTGATCCTTACGGGATACATGGACTCTGATTTTTAGGTTGATAAGGATTCTAGGAAATCCACATCAGGATTAGTGTTCACTCTTAACAGCGGGGCAGTAGTATGGAGAAGTACCAAGCAAGGGTATATGCTAACTCCACCATGGAGGTTGAGTATGTAGCGGCTTGTGAAATTTCTAAGGAAGCCGTTTGGCTCAAGAAATTCTTGACTGATCTGGAAGTTGTTCCAGATATATCAAAGCCCATCACACTTTATTGTGATAATAGTGGTGCTGTGGCTAATTCCTGATAGCCTAGGAGTCACAAGCGCAACAAGCATATAGAGTGAAAGTATCATCTCATCCGAGAGATTGTGCATCGAGGGGACGTGATTGTCACACAGATAACTTCGAAGCACAACGTTGCTAAGACCTTCACGGCTACGGTGATTGAAGATCACCTGTAGAGTATGGGTCTATGGGACAGTCTACGTCTGGACTAGGACAAATGGGAGATTTGTACTGGGTGCATTTTATGCTCTAGTTTATTATTTGTGTACTTTATATTTTGATTATATTGTACACCCCACTAGCTTTAGGTCAAGTGAGAGATTGTTGAGGATGATGCCCTAAATCTTGCAGGGTCTTATAGTTTATAAACATTATCGAACAAATTCATTGTGTATTTAATAAAATATATGATATTATTCATTGTCTATAAAATATATGATATTTTTAGTTGCATTGACCATAAACCAATAAAATGACATCCAAGGTTATCTTTGTAACTTAAACATGTATGTAGAGATATAGGGGTGGATCATGTTTAAGTGATAACCTAAATGGTCTGTAGTAGATAGATAAGACTAGATACCTTATCCTTGTGACACTACAAGTATGACCCACTTTGTAGGTATTACAATTGTTGTAAAGTACTATAAATGATTTAGTCCTGATCATTCATGTATACACATGTGTGCGGGGATATTCTATACAAAGAAGTTTGTATAAGGCTGGACCATGGAATGTTTAGTCTCATTATATAACACCGTTCATAATAGAGACTTACATTTCACTAAGATGACCATAGGTAATATGACCTGAATCCTGAGTGAGTTGTGAACTCCTACCTATGAGGGCGGTCCTTTGATTTGTTTGGGTTAAAGTGGCCAAATCGTCGACTCAACAAGCTTACCATTTTGAGGATTCGTCTGATTGAGGAGCTGGAAACATAGCAACACAAGATGGAATTCACTCATTCCCCGAGGCAGGGGTAAGTAGATAAATTGCTCTCTTGAGGGCTGATTTCGGATCTTGAACAATGTGACACCACACCCTCTTTTAGCCCGAGAGGGGTTTAGTCATAGTTGGACTATGATCTATTGTTCATTAAAGGGATCAGTGGTACTTAAGAAGTTAGATATAACTATAGGGGCAAAATGGTAATTTGGCCTAGCTATACTTATGAGTAATTTGTGAAGGATCATCGTACTGTTGATTGGTTATATCCACTGGACACAAAAATATATCTGTAGTGTGAAGAGTGCAGCTGTCGGTCTTTAGTGGAGTGCCCGATAGTTAATGAATGATGAATAATTTAATTAAAGAGTTTTAATTAATTATTCATGTACTGTTGGAGCTTCAAGCTACATGTCCATAAGGTCTCTTGAAAGCTCAATAGGATTAATTGAGAATTAGTTTTTGGATTAATTTGAATTGTTCAAATCAATAGAGAGATTTAATTATATATGATATAATTAAGTTGATTTAATTATATGTTATATAGTTGTTATTATGTATTTGATATATTATCGCTTAATGAAAGGAAATAAATATTTGAATGAGATTCAAATATAGTTTCTATGAATTGGATTCAGAGTTGTTAAATTTAATATAGATACGATTTATATTAAATGCCATATAAGAGAGAAAAGAAACTATAGTTTATATTGTGTGTGATATAATATTAAAACTATAGGTTATATGTTATATTTGATATCACATATAATTTAATATATATACATATATAATATGATAAATTAGTTATCATATTTCTATTTCTATTAATTATTATTTTAATAATAATGGAGGGAGTTACAACTTCCTTCCTCTTCTTTTCTCCCCACCTATGTAAGTGGGTAGTGGTTAATTTTGGAATGTTGAAAAAGAAAAGTTTTCTTCTTCTTGCTATAGATTGTCGATTTTGATAGTGAGAAAACAACAGAAGAGTTCTGTGTGTTTTTGAGTTTTTTAGAACATTCTCATTCTATCCTCCTTACCATTAAGTTTCCCCTCAAATCCAAAATAGCCAAAGCCTACCATTTCTGGGTTCTCACCCTGAAAATACCGAGGAAACCTTCGTGGTTGTGTTCGAACTTGTTCGAGTTTTTCTTGGAGAAAGTTTTCAAGTGGTTCGTGTTCTGTTCGAGGAAAATCTTGAAGAAAGGTCTTCAAAGGTGAGGTTTCTAAAACCCTTTCATTAGCATACTGTAATATATAAATGAATGTATATCTTGTTTCTTGTTTACTGTAAAATTTATATTTAATGAAAAATGGTTTTTGGTCGATCTTGCGTCTGCTCAAGGTTCTCTTCTCATTAGAGTTCCTTCACTTACGAGATTTAGGGCATCAATACCAACCTAAATGTGTTCACAAACAGAGGCCTCTTATTACATACAAGCATTGAAGATGTATTTAAGAGTGTCACGTCTAAGTTGACTGGACGGTTATCCAAATATTCTCCTCAGGGACTCCATGATCTCAGGGGCAGTAAGCATGGGCTTATGCTTCTTGGCTAAGTCTTCAGATAAGCTTGCCAAGATATAAGCTCAAGCCTTTTCATTGGCCCTGACCCATCATTCATATACATCTTGCACATTTTAGGTGGCATTAGCAGATGGGACTTGAGGATACTCCTCAACGAGGATGAATCGCAAGTCATCGATTATAAAAACAGGATTGGTATTATTTTTCCACGTAGCGTAGTTATCGTCGTTAAGTTTCTCGACAGGAAGCAAATTTAATGTAACAGTCGTCATATTTGAAATTGCTGAAAACATCAATTTACTTATATTAGTTATACATGCATTACCCAATTTAAACAACCAATCAATTTAGCAACATAAACTAATATACCCTAAGTGACATCTATTTTGCAATGATGCTTCATTAGGACGGGGTAAAAGCCACCTTAGGGTGATGAGTTCCCCCTTCACTGAATTGAAACTATCTCAACCAATAATTACACCAGAACAACTCTTGTTCCTATAATTATTAGTCACCATCATTTGGTCCATAAATTGTTAACTTGCTTAACATTTTCTTGTAAGGGTAACCCCTTATTTTAGATTCTAGAGTTCCACCACAATGAGCCAACTGTAGGAAAAAGCTAATTGAGGCAAAAACTAAAGCAATCCTATCCATTTCTAGAGTTTGAGTAAAATTTCATACAAATGTCATCTGTAGGGGGACACAAGCAAAGGTGTCTCGAGGCCGAGTATGAAAGTTTACTACAAACTAATGAGAGAGACCGTGGGACGTGTTGACACACATCTCGCTCCCACTTACTGCAAACATTCTTTCCATTCACCTTGTTATTGACCTATACAAGCACTACCCTTAAGGGGACAGAAGCAAAGGTGTCTTGAGGCCGAGTATAGGTCTCAACGTGTGAACTTTTAGGGAGAAACGTGATAGGAAAAGTGAAGTATCATATACCTAATTTCCCTCCTACTGAGTGTTTTGCCTAGGGTTGATTAATGTAGAAAAAAATACGGCTAATTATTTTTACTAAGTGTTTGTTAACTTTGCTCAATATAACATTTACTTTGGATAGTTTAAGAATATTGATTTATGTTCATTAAACATTTTAATAAACATTAATCACTTATTGCATGCTTATAACAAATCTATCTAATTCACCTTCCAAGTTAGTTTCCAGGTAGGGATGTTCTGTTTCCATAAACTTAAATACCTTAGTCCAGACATAACTGTCGTTACACAAAGGTTTCTTATAGATACATTTGTTACAAACTTAATCTTTATATCAAACCAATTTAATCATATTAAACTGATTAAAAGATTAAAACTATTTTTAATCTTATTAGAAATATTGTGATCATAAGTATCATGTGAATCAAATTCTAAACTATTAAAAAAATGATTTTAACCTATGTTAGCATGCAAAACTCTTTATTATAGATTTTAACTCTAATTTCATTTAACTTATAACTATTATAAAGTATAAATGAAATAATTAAAACCTAAAATTGTATTTAATGACATACTTTGAAAAAATTATAACAATTATAATTTACTAAAGTGGTGTCATACATCATGCAATTCCATTTTTCATTACATTCCATGTATAACAATTATATATTATAGTAATGAAAAATAATTAAATAACACATCCATACATTCTTACTATATATTATAACATTTATAATATAAATGATGCATGGTAATGTGTAATCATATATTATAACTATTATCATATTTATAATAAATATGATGCTCAAAATAATTTATGTAACTATATATTATCACATTTATAATAAATATGATGCATGAATAATATTTATCCTAAGGTGGGATTTTACTATATGACATGCAATATAACGTATATAAATATAAAACCATACATCACATGTACCATTAAATAAAATAGCAATAATGGACTAAAATTAGCATTCCTAACCTTAATTAAATTAATATAAAATTTGTATTAATTTAATTAACTAAAATTAAAATAATTATTACAAATAATAATTAATAAATACAAAAATACAAAAAATTGCAACAACTGCATTCTATGTGTCTCGAGTGCACGTCGCTAGAACTGCTCAACTGCATGCACACATCGTCAGAGTGCAGTGATACTTAGGGAGAGCGCCTTGCGCTCTGGTCCATTTAGCTTAAGCGTTGCAGTGCTATGGCCAGAGTGCAGGGGTGCTCGATAGAAAGACGCATAGTGTCGCTATGCTCCGTGCGTTTTTCCCCGAGTGTCACGGTGCTGCTCAAAGGCGACTGCGCTCTCGGCTACTGTCTTCTTCCGAATTCATTCAATCTTCTCCAATTTGAAGTTGGAATCACGACCCGATCAACATAGACACAAATACAAACTCGATAGCAAGATTATATGCCAAAAAAATAGAAGCCCTTACAAACCGAGTAATTTAAAGTAGTAAACAGTCTAAATGCAAATTTCAGAACATTCAAATTGCAAACTAACATAACATACATCCATTATGCAGATCTAATGCACCCACCTTAAAACACTGATTTTAATGTTCGAAAAAGAAATTAAGAGATTCAACCTAGTTCTGATACCAATTGAAGGTTTTGAAAACTAAAGTGGAAGTGTGAAAGACTATCGTGTCTCTTAATTTATTTTACATAACAGTACGAAATCAGAGATAACATAAACTTATGATAAACATTCATACATACAACATGCTATTTACATAGTACATAGAGAGAAACGAAGGGAAAGGATTACTTATCCTTGAAGACCAAGTTCTTCACGTCTTCTCTCTAACGTACTGCTCGAACAACAACGACCTAAACTATTCTCTTGAAGCCACGAATTGTGCAATCGAACACTACTATTGGGTTACCTTGATATTCTCGGAGGGAAAGAATCAATAAAAGTGAGTGGACCTCGCTTTAATTCTGGAAGATAGGAAAAGATTTTGGTTTGAGAGAGGAAAATTCACAAAGAATTCATTGAAAGCGTGAGATTGAGATGTTGTGTAGAAGGACATGAATCTTTGATCTTCTTATCCTGAATCAACACTCATGTTGATTATATGAGAGAGTAGGTTGAGGGAGTTACAATAACTCCCTCCCCATTATTTAATGTAAATTAAAAAAAAATTTAATTAAATATAAATAAATAAATAAATATATATATGGTTTATATTATATCACATATAATATAACCTATATGAAGGAATGAAATATCATGCAATGGAAGACTTCAGAATCAATAAGCACTTAAACTGCATTTAATTTGAGTTTTAAGCATGCTGTTCATATGATATTCAGAAAAGGGTTTGAAACACATTTTACCTTTGAAAATTTCCTTCACAAATTCAGCTGAAATCCACCATCATAGAGCTTGAAACTTCAAAAGGACTACCACCGAGATCTTCTCTACTATGCTCAAGCTAGAACATGTGGTAGAAACACTTAGATCAAGTTAAATTGATGAAGAACAAGTGAGGGATGTGTAGTGTTTTTTAGGTTTTTACTTCAACAAGTAAAACTCAAATTCTTTAATGATCTTCATGCATGGAGCTTCTATATATAAGTATAATTCATGCAATTATACAGGGTTGAATGAAGGGCAGCTCCAGCTTGAAGATCATCACAAAAAGAAATGGATTTTGGTGACAATCCATCATATTTGTTAATGGATTTTTCCCAAAAATTAAAAAAACTCATGAACTTAAAAATGATTTTATTTTTGTTATTTAAATTAGTTTTACAAAATTAATTCAAAAGATAATTAATTTAAATAAAACTAATTTTAATTAATTTTTAGTTAAACTTTTTAATTAAAATAATACTAATTTAATATCTAAATATTAAATTATTAAAATATCAATTTCTTCAATAAATTAAATTTATATTTTAAATCATAATTTAAATCTCAATTGATTTTCAATTTTGTTTAATTTCAATTAAACTAAACGTTTTTAATTGTATCATATACAATTAACCGAAAACCCTAAAGAATTATTTTGAACATTTCAGATTCATAACCCTAATTTCATATATCAATACTCAATTTGTTGTTCCAATTTAATGAGCTAGTAGAAGAACCTAATGAACCTACAGATCATGACCTCCAATAATTTGTAATTAATTCGTTTAAACTCTTTAATCGAATTAATTACTATTCGTTAACTATCAAGACAGACCACTATAGCTCGATAGTTGCACTCTCCTCACTATAGATATATTTCTGTCCATATAAACCATAATCAGTAAGTTGATCCTGTTGGGGTTGATGCCCTAAAGTCTTGTGTTCTGTAGTTTGTAAACAGTTTGTACGAATGCTTGTGATGTATAATATATGATATTTACTTCACTTCTTGATTTTGCTCATTTGGATGTTTTATTTGCTTTACCACAAACCAATAAACTGAAATTCCTGGTTGTCTTTATATAACTTAAGCATGTATGTAGTGACATACAAGTGGATCATGTTTTAAATGATAAATAAAATGGTCTATAGTATATGGATATAGGAGGGAAACCTTGTCCTGATAACGCTACAGTTGCGGCCCGGTTTGTGGAATAATTACAAGTGTTGTGACTTGTCACAGATGGTCTAATCCTGATCTATGTAGGGGACATGCGAGCGGGGGCGTCCTATACAAAGAGTTTGTATAAGATCTGACCACGAAGTGTCAACGTCTCGTTATATAACACCGTTCATGACAGAGACTTCACTTTACTAGGATGACCATAAATAACATGACCTCAATCCTAAATGAGTTGGGAATTCCTGCCATTGAGGGTGGTCCTTTGATTTGTATGGGTGCGAGTGGCCAGGCTGCCAACTCAAACCTATTACTTTGGGGATTTGTCTGATTTGGAAGCTAGGTACTTAGCTACAGAAGATGGAATTCACTCCTTCCCTGAAGCAGGGGTAAGTAGATAGTTAGCTCCCTTAAAGGCTAATTCCAAGGCTTGAACGATGTGGCGCCACACACCGTCTCATGGCCTGAGAGGTGTTCACACTTAGTTGAACTATGTTGTATTGTTCATTAGAGGGATAAATGGTACTTAAGGAGTGAGATGTAATTACAGGATCAAAATGATAAATTGACCCAACTATACGTACGAGCATCTGTGAAGAGCTGTCGTACTCATTATTGGTTATATCCGATGGACACAGAAATATATCTGTGGTAAGAAGAGTTCAGCTATCGGTCTTTAGTGGAATGTCGGTAGTTAATGGATGATGGATCTCGTGGCGAAAGAGTTTAGTAAGCTATTCACGTATTGTTTGAGCTTTGAGCCATAGGTCCATAAAGTCCCCTTGGTAGCTTGGATAAAAGTTGAAAATCAGTTTTTGTGTTAGTTTGAAATGTTCAAATTGACAAGAGGGAGTTCGATTATATATGATATAATTGAACTGGTTAATTATATATGATATGATTGATTAAATGTATGAGATACATTATTTTGGAGGAAATTGGATATAAATATGATTTATATCAAGTAGAGGAGAAAATACTATAGTTGATATATGATATCAAACTATAGGTTATGAATATAATATGATTATATTTATTAATTTAATAATTGGGCAGTTATGAGATAATTGGCTGAAGTTTTCTTCGATATCGTGCGATAATGGGAAGTTCAATTTAGTTTTAGTAACTCAAGAATAAAATGAAAATATTTTTCATTTTGCAATTGACACGTTAATTTTGCTCTCAATGTAAAGTCTTGTATTGCTTAGTGTTGAGAGCCTATACGATAGCGCTCGCCTACTATACGATCACACACCTGCGTTTCCTAAACGATAGCTCGCAATTTCTTAAACGATCACTTAGCGCCTGAGCATAACTAAACGATCACTTACTTTACATAAACGATCGCTTAGCAATTACTACATGATCGTGAACCCTGCTTTAAACGATCAAGCACCTGACGATAATCTTCCCTTTCTCCCACTTGCTTGTTCGTAGTACACGATAGCCTTTGCTCCTCCCCTCTACCAATTCCATCGAAGACCACCCTTTGGATTCTCACTCCGAGAATACTGAGGGCTTCGAGTGGTGGTGTCGTCCCCGAGGCCTTGTGTTCGTGCGCTGCTGTTCGTGTAGACAACTATGGTATTGCTGGGAAATTTCTTGTTGGACGAGAAAGAGCGTGAGAAGTTTGGTCATGGTGAGACTGAGTTTTCTGAAGAAATTATTCAACTGGTAAGTCTCCCAGTCTCTTGTATTTTATCTTTTAAAGCATGTCAACAATTAGTGTTTTCAATGCATATTTGTCTGTTAGAATATATGTGTGGAAATTCTGTTACAATGAATTGGAATGATCCAATTCTGCTCATAGGTACTCTTGTATAAGAGTTCCTTCAATTGGTATCAGAGCCAGGTTTCTGATATTCCAATTTCATTGATGCAAAGAATTGCATATACATTCTCGGTAGGTGAAACATGTCTACTCTCTGTTTTAATTGTTACTTCGTTTGTGGATGTGTGGATTAATGGATTTTTCTGGGATGAAACCTCGGTTTCTTAGATTCTTTTACATTTCCAATTAATTGTAAAGGCCCCTACATTTTTGGGCTTAATTAATTGCTATCTAGTCTGTATTCAAAGTTAGTTTGAGTTTTGAGTCGTTTGTGAAGAAATTCGGAACAAGGGTTGCTGTTCTTTGAGGAAGAAGATGATCAAGCTTTGGTCAGATCATGTAGACGATGGGGTAGACGATTGCTGAGTATTGGATGCTTGGGTGTCGTTTAATGTGCACGAACACTAGACGATTGTATAGCTTAGCAAGCCTCATCGCTTAGTTACTGACTATACAATCGCGGAGTAAAGGCGAGGTAAATCGTTTACCTTTTCGCATGTTAAGCGATCATCTAGACGATAAGGCTTTGCAGCCTCATTGTCGTCTAAGCGATTGTTTAGCTTTTCGCGCTATCGTCTTGTGTGCACTACATGATCGTTTACCTGGAGGCATTTACTAAACGATGAAGCTTCGCCCAATGGTTCAAGACCCGATTCGCTTGTGAACCATTTTGCTTGATGGAAAAATGTAATAGATAGAATTTTTCATTCCGATTTTGTGTTGGTTCATCTCGGTCCATTAATCTTTTGTTTAATACATGAGATGTATGTTTATTTATATGTCATATGGTATACACATATAGAAAAATTCCACCTTAAGTTATGCATTGGCCATGCATCATCTCTTTATTATAAATGTTATGAATTAGAGAAGCATGATTTAAATTACATAAGAGCATGCTCATGCATCATATAATATAAAAGTTATATTTATGCATGCATAAAAAGCATTGACATGTATCATCTTTATATTATAATTGTTATAGTATAAGGGTGTATGGAAAGCATGCTTGCTTGGTTATTACATGTAAATAAAAGTTATGTATAGTAATGACCGGACATTGCATGAAGCATGATGATGCTGTATTTTATGATGTGGAAATGTGGATGAAATGCGATGGTGAAATTGCATTGAGCACTCAAGTTTCCTCAACGGAATCCAAGTGTAAACTCCACTGAGTTTCCTGGTAAGTCCAGGGTCGAACTCAGGGACTTATGAAAACAGGTTGCAGTGGTAATTTTTAGGAAAACTTTTCAGTAACCAAATAAATAAATAGTTGTTGAGGTTGTCATTTGCATTAATGAAAAATAAACAAATGTGGCCGAGCTTGAAAAGAGAGTTGACAAACGAAAAATACGATGAGTATGTGGTGAACAGGTTGAGAAGGGTTTCGGTTAACACTTCCTAAGATGCGTTCATGCAACATGGATACAACAGTAAACCACCTCTCGGTGCGAATGCCACAACTTCTAAGGCTAGAACGCATGCGATATATGCGATAAGTCTATAAGACCTACACATAAGCCTCTATTCTTATTTATGCGATGAAAAAATGACACACACAAATAAGGCGACCACATAATATCATTCCCATCTCTAGGATGCATGCGATGCAAGTTGACAAACAGAGCTTATCTCTAAGTCCCTATCTCTTGTTTATGCAGTTCTAATCTTGCTCTCTCAAGTCCACATTTTAACCTAGCTCTCTTGAGTCATTAGGTTCTTTCTTTAGACTCTCTCTCTAGTAGCTCTAAAGGGGTGTTGGGCACAACATAAAACAAGACAATTGCAAGCAATGAACTTCCTAGGTCATGTTAGCTTAATTCTTCTCAACCCATTCGTCTAGTTTAGCTACTCATGCATGCTAAGAGAGTGAACAGATGTAGAATAAGAACTTTCATTGTATAAATATAACGATGAAGTACACAATAACAATGCAAGTATATAATAAAGGGCCTGGTAGCAATCTCTTGCTGCCCAGGCTTTACACTATTTTTTTACTTGTGTTCAAAAGATAATCTCGTTCTTGCGAGAGTCGGCCCACTCTCTGCTTCTATGCCTCAAGGTTCTCTCTCAAGTTGCCCTGAGCGATATCCGAAGTCTTTTCTCTTCTCTTGCTCCACCTTAAAATAAAAAGGAAAACTATGGACAAAGACGAGCTGAGCTCTCAAATTCGTAAACTGGTGAACTGGTTAACACCTTTTCTGAAGGATGGCTTTGGTATTTATAGAGCTTCGGGGTGAAGGCGGCTTCTCCATTACGATTGCTCAGATGGGATGATTTTAATTCCCTGATTGATACGCTGAGTATTTGTCACCGAAAAGCTGAATGTACTTGTTCGTTAGTGGCTGTCAACTTAATTCAGATTCGACTGTCATCAGCTTTCTGTCTCATCATGATTAATTATACCTTTCACCCAGATGCGCCCACCAAATTGTGTTGACCAAGTTGCGGCAATCCTTCTTGAGAAAATTTTTGCGAACACAGTCACCGCAAAGCCTTGCGGTAATGCTGTGCTTGACCAATGATTTCCTATGATCGCAATTTTCACCTTGCATCAACGCATTTTCTGCACAAAAATATAAAAATCAACTGTTCCTATGCGATGAATGCATGCGGCTACAATATTATGAATTTAATGCTTTTTGGACGCAATTTAACATGTTTTATCAATGCAAGCCAACATTGTTTAAGAACTTAGCACTATGATAACGTGCATTTCTACCCGTTATCACACCCCCAAATTTAAACAATGCTTGTCCTCAAGCATAAGCTAAAGACTTCTTTTAGCAAGTCGACCGCAATGTTCTTTTCCTAGATTTCTCAAGGATACTTCGTTCAAATCTTATATACCAAAGTTTCTTTAAGTCTTATTCAAGTCTCCTCTGAAAGTATTTCTAAGATGTAGAGACCGCAAACTTAACCTTAAAAAAGACTTTACTAACTTCTGAGACATCGCATGATTTATTTTAAAGAGTTTTTTTTTTATTTTTAATTTTTTATTTTATTGGGGTGTCAAAAGATTTTATCCTTGCATAATTCTTGACATTGTTATTTTTTTCTGACCTTGCATTGATCCAAGTGCCTTGCCTTCGTTTTGGTTTGCCCTCACATGTGTCATACGGACATCCAACTACGAGCAATGCACTCTTCCTTTGATTAAACTCATACCTACTTGGCAGCGGAGTTGCGGTCATTTATTTATGCATTGATCCTGGTGACTTACTTTTGTTTTGGCTTGCCCCCACGTGTGTCATGCAGACATCCAACTACGGATAAGTTCCTTTCACAACTTAAATCTTATCAACATGGGTTTCCCATTGCGTTGACAGTGGAGTTTTTATTCTCAATTTTTTTTTCAAAATAGCAAGGTCGAAAATAAATACCTCACCCCCAAATTTAAAATGCGGCAATGTCCTCATTGCCAAAAGATTGAAATAAGTCACCACGATTCTAATATGATTAGCAACCATTAGTCTTTAATCTTTTAATCAGTTTAATACGATTAAATTGACTAATAAAAGGTTAAAGTGTAGCAAATCTATCTATAAGGGACCTTTTGGCTAAGGCGGGTTTTGTCTAGGCTGGGGTATTTAAGTTGACGGAAACGTAATACCCTTACATAGGAACCTACCAGAAAAGGTGAATTGGATAGATTTGATGCATGCATGCAAGTTATGAACAGTCCATTAAAGTGTTTAAATGTGACTACTTGAACTTGTTTTATTTCATAGACAAAAGTTGTTTATGAGCAGACTTAAAAGTTGACTTAGACTAAAATCAGTAGTCGGATTGTCTAGGTTAATGAACCCCTAGGTAGAATATTCAGTGGGAGGTACTTGAGGCATATGATGCTTCATTTAAACCTTTCGCATTTCTCCCATATAGTCCACACCGTGAGATATACCCTCGACTTCATGGCACCCTGTGAGTGTCCCCCTAAAAGATGGTTTGGGTAGGTCAATATCAAGGTGGATGGAGAGAATGTTCATAGTATGTGGGAGCGGGAAGTGTGACAACATATCCTATAGTCTCCCTCGTTGGATTGAATAAAGTTTATGCGCATCGCCTTGAGGCACCCTAGGAGTGTCCCCCTATAGGATGGCAGTTTTGCGTGTTTCTTTATTTGATCTCTTGTAAGAGGATAAGGTTACTTAGTCTCTTGTCCTAATTTGCTTTTTCCCTACGGTGGGCTTATTAGGGCGGGACTCTGGCGCCGAAAGCGAGGGGTCACACTTATGCAGAGCTATTAAGGGTTAACAGTTCTAGACCAAATAAATAGTGGCTATTAGGCTCAGCTTCAAGAGTTGGTTCTGCCTGATGGTTGAGAATGTCTCATCCTAGTGAAGGGGCATCTTATCACCCCATCAGTGACGTTTATTCTGCCTCGTTGGGACATCATTGCAAAATAGAAGTGTTGCGCTTAGGGTACTTGGAAACTGTTTTGCTAAAATTAATTGGTTAAAATGTGGTTTAGCAAAATCTTATAAAAGTTTGTTCATTTCTCAGCAACAAGTTTTTAAAATGGCTACAACCACTATAGCTTTGCTTAGTGCCGAAAAACTTATTGGCCACAACTTTTTGACTTAGAAACATATGATCACGATGATACTAATCATCAAGGATCTCATGTTTGCCCTTGCGGAGGTTTGTCCTTCTATTCCAGCTCCCAACGACGCTTGAAATGTTTGGGAGGCGTACGAGCGATGGACATGGGAAAATGAGAAGGCCCGAGCCTATATCTTGGCAAGTCTTAATGACGTGTTGGCCAAGAAGCATGAACCCATGGTCTCAGTGTGTGAGATCATGGAGTCCCTGTTGGGGATGTTTGAACAACCGTCTGAACAGCTCAAGCACGAGGCTCTTAAATATATCTTCAACTTAAAATGGAGGAAGGCACCTCTGTTCATGAACATGTGCTTAATATGATGATCCACTTCAATGTGTCGGAGATGAATGGGTCTTGTATCGATTAGGGCAGTCAGGTTGGCATAATCCTGCATTCTTCGCCGGAGAACTTCCTGCACTTTGTTAGCAATGTTATTCTTAACAAAGTGAAGTATACCCTTATAACTCTCCCCAATGAGTTACAGACATATCAATCTTTACTGAAAAGTAAGGAGAGGAAAAGGGCTGAGGAAAATGTAGCTTCATCCTCTAGGACGTTCCATCGAGGTTCGACCTTATGAACGAAGTCTGCACCTTCTACTTCTAACTTTGCAAAAGGGAAGAAGAAGAAGGGTGGTAAAGGGAAAGGGAAAACGCTTCCGCATTGGTTGTCTCAAGGAGTCGTTCGCCACCGGTTGAAAAGGGAAAATGTTTCCACTGCAACCAGGACGGACATTGGAAGAGGAATTGTCCTCGCTGGCTAAAGGAAAGGAAGGCCGCCAAGGCTAAGGCTAAGGAAGATAAAGGTAAGTATGATTTACTTGTGTTGGAAACATGTTTAGTGGAGAATGATGATTTTGCATAGATAATTGATTCGGGTGCCACTAATCACGTTTGTTCTTCTTTTTAGGAAATTAGATCTTGGCGGCAGCTGAAGGCTGGTGAGATGACGATGCGAGTAGGCACCTGGCACGTCATCTCAGCTGTGGCAGTGGGAGGCATCCAGTTATATTTACATAATAGGTTTCTAGTTTTAAGAGATGTGTATGTAGTTCCTGAACTAAAGAGGAACCTTATTTCTGTAAAGTGTCTGTTACAATATAAATATACGCTTTCTTTTAATGTGAATAAAGTGTTTATTCATAAAGATGGTGTTGAAATTTGTATATCTTATCTGGAAAGTAACTTGTATGTGCTAAGACCATTAGACTTAAGTTCCCTTCATAACACATAGTTGTTTAAATCTGTCGTAACTCAATCTAAACTTCAACGAATTTCTCCAAAAGAAAATGTCCAACTTTGGCACCTTTGATTAGAGCACATCAATCTCAATAGGATTGAGAGATTGGTGAAGAATGGACTTCTAAGTGAGTTAGAAGAAAATTCTTTATCGGTATGCGAATATTGCCTTGAGGGTAAGATGACTAAAAGACCTTTTACTGGAAAAGGTTATCGAGCCAAAGAGCCTCTTAAGTTAGTACATTCTGACCTTTGTGGTCCTATGAATGTGCGATCCAGAGGTGGCTATGAGTATTTTATCAGTTCACCGATGATTACTCTAGGTATGGGTATGTTTATTTGATCCAACGGAAGTCTGAATCCTTTGAAAAGTTCAAAGAGTTCAAGGCTGAAGTTGAAAATGTATTGGATAGACGGATTAAAACACTTCAATCGAATGGAGGTGAAGAGTTTTTGGACTCGTCATTCCAGGACTATTTGATAGAACATAGAATCGTTTCCCAATTCTCTGTGTTGGGTACACCACAACAGAATGGTGTAGTAGAGAGGAGAAATAGAACTTTGTTGGACATGGTTCGTTTGATGATGAGTTACGCTTCATTACTAGACTTGTTTTGGGGTTTCGTAGTAGAGACTGTGGTATACATAGTCAACTATTATCCTTTCAAGAGTGTTGCGAGAACACCTCTAGAGTTGTGGAATAGGTGTTAAGCTAGTTTACGTCACTTCCGCATTTAAGGTTGCCATGTACATGTGCTTGAGGCAAATCCCAAGAAGTTAGAACCATGGTCGAGGTTATGCCTCTTTATAGGTTTTCCCAAGGGTACACGAGGGGGTTATTTTTATGATCCATTGGAAAATAGGGTGTTTGTTTCCACGAACGCTACTTTCCTGGAGTAGGATTATATAAAGAAGCATAGTCCACGTAGTAAAGTTGTGTTGCATGAGCTTTCCAATGAAACTACTAAAACTTCAACAAAAGTTGTTGAAGAGCCTACTTCATCAGCAAGAAATGTTGATGGGAGTTCATCTAGTAAGTCAGTTCCACCTCAAGAGTTGAGAAAACCTCGATGCAGTGGGAGGGTTGCGAACCTGCCCCTTCGCTATTTAGGTTTCACGAAAATTCTTGCTATAGTAGCAGATGGCGACACTAAGGATCCGTTGTCTTATCAGAAGGCAATGGAGGATGTTGACCGGGATGAAGGGGTCAAAGCCATGGATCTCGAGATGAAGTCGATGTACTTCAACTCATTATAGGATCTTGTAGATAAGCCTGATGGGGTAAGACTTATAGGTTGTAAATGGATCTACAAGCGCAAACGGGTACTGATGAGACGGTGCAGACCTTCAAGGCTCGACTTGTGGCAAAGGGTTGTACTCAGGTAGAAGGAGTTGACTATGAGGAAACTTTCTCGCTTGTTGCCATGCCAAAGCTGATCCGCATTCCATTGTAGCTTATTATAATTATGAGATATGTAAAATGGACGTCAAGAAGGCTTTTCTAAATGGTAATCTTAAGGAGACCATTTACATGGTGCAAACCGAGGGATTCATAGCCCAAGGTCAAGAGCAAAAGGTTTGCAAACTGAATCAGTCCATTTATGGGTTGAAAAAGGCGTCTAGATCTTGGAACATACGATTTGATACTGCGATCATGTCGTATGGCTTTGACCAGAACGTTGATGAACTTTGTGTCTACAAGAAGATCATCAATGCATTAGTAGTTTTCTTAGTGTTGTATGTAGCTGATATACTACTAATTGGGAATGATGTAGGTCTACTGACTGCAATTAAGAATTGTCTAGCGATCCAATTCCAAATGAAAGATTTGGGAGATGCTCAGTTTGTTCTGCGTTAATAGATCTTTCAGGATCGTAAGAACAAAGTGCTAGCACAGTCTCAGGCATCATACATTGACAAGATGTTGCTCAAGTACTCGATGCAGGACTCCAAGAGGGGCCTATTTTCGTTCAGGCATGGAGTCACTTTGTCTAAGGACATGTGTCCTAAGATGCCTCAAGAGGTTGAGGAGATGAGACGGGTCCCATATGCGTCTTCCGTTGGCAGTTTTATGTACGCGATGCTCTGTACTTGTCCAGACATATGCTATGCTGTGGGCATAGTCAGTAAGCATCAATATAACCCAGGTCGGTGTCAATGGACGATAGTGAAGAACATCCACAAGTATCTCCAGAGAACGAGGGATTACATGCTTGTATATGGATCTAGGGATTTGATCCTTACTGGATACACAGATTCTGACTTTCAGATTGATAAGTATTCTCGCAAGTCCACTTCAGGGTTAGTCTTTACTCTTAACGGAGGAGCTGTAGTGTGGCAAAGCACTAAGCTGGGGTGCATCGCCGACTCCACTATGGAGATCTATTTTGATTTTAAAAATGAAAATTTTAATTGATTTTCATAAATTAATTATTAAATAAAACTTAATTAATTTAATATCAAATATTAAACTAATTTTAACACATATCCATCTTTATATATTTAAATCAATATTTAATTATATATAAACTCTTCTATTTCATTTAATTCTTAAATTAAACTTGTAACTATATCTCATATAATTACTAATTCCCTTAATTCTAATTTGAACATTTCACATTAACTTATCACGCTATTCTAGAGCTAGTCCGTTAACGAGCTAGTAGGGGACCTCGCGGACCTACAGATCATGTGCTCCAACGATCCGAGATTAATTGCTAAACTCATTAGACCAAATTAGTCCTCATTCGTTAACTAATGGGTCATTTCACTAAACCCCATAGTTGCACTCCTCTTACTATAGGATATTATTTCCACATGATTTAACCATCAGTAAGTCGACCCTTCACAGGTTGTTCGTAATAATGACTGGGTCAAATATTGTTTTAACCCTCGAGATTTTACGTCTTATTCCTCAAGTCTCTACTGATCCTCTACATGAACAACTGGTTTGTGATCAGATCAACAAACCAAACTCTCTTAGCCCAGTGAAGGGTGAGGCCCTTGTTTAAGACTTGGATTCAGTACTTGAGAGAACAATCTTTCTCCTATCCCCTAGATCGGGTAGGTGTGAACTTCGTCTTGTACCCTATTTCCCAGCTATCTATCCTGTCTTACCCCTAAAAATGAAAAGTCTTATTGATCCGTCACTTTTGAGCCAACCCTCAAACACGCAACTTAAGGGCAATCCCGAATAAAATGAAGTTCATAGTTAGCTCGGGATTAAGAACATCGAGTTACCTAGGTCATCTAGGTGAAATAGTCAGTCTTAAACAGTAAACAACTTAATATAAGTAAAGAGTGACTTATTTCTTGGTCTTGAGATCTTATGCAAATCATTGCATAGGACACCCCACTCCTCAAGTCATACATGTCCGAATTAGGATCACATCGTATGTAGCCTTTACAGACTTCTTTGTAACATCAATGGTTACCCAAGAATAGGTACCCAACCTCATTCATGTCCATAGATCATTTTTATATTTAACTCGAAACCCAATCCACTCTTATAGTCTCCCACATAAAAGTTCAGTAACTCATGAAATAGTCATGGGCTTAGTTATGTGGAATTTAGACTTTCATACAATTTTACTGAGATCAATACAAGTATATTGAATATAAAATGTTTATTATTTATACAAACTGCAAGTTTTTTGGACATAAAACACAAACAGAAAATGCATGGATAGAAGGATTAAAACACTTGAATCGATCGAGATGAAGAGTTCTTGAATTCTGGTTCCAGGAATATTTGATAGAAATGAAATTGTTTTCCAATCTCTTAGCTGCTAGGTACCTCAGCAGAATGGTGTAGGCGAGAGGAGAAATAGAACTTGTTGGACATGGTTCGTTCGATGATGAGTTATGCTTCCTTACTGACTCGTTTTGGGGTTTCGCATGGAGACTGCAGTATACAATACTCAATTGTGTTTCTTTCTAAGAGTGTTGCGAGAAACACCTCTGGATTGTGAAACTGGCGTAAAGCTAGTTTACATCACTTCTACATTTTGGTTTTACCCGTACATGTGCTGGAGGCAAATCCTAAGAAGTTGGAACACGGTTAAGGTTAGGCTTTTTGTAGGCTACCCCAAAGGTAATGCGGAGGGAGAGGGTGATGACGGGCAGAAAGAATGTCATCTTAAACTTTTATTTAAATTATGAGGATTGTTTAAGTGCAATAATGCGGTGAATATGTTAGGAATTCATGAGAAAATGAGTTTGCGTCGTTCAAACATTAAGAATCTCGGCTAACCCACTATTATGGCGTTATTAATGAGTTCAATTGTCTATCCTTGTAGCTAATGCAGAAAGCGAAAACATACACGGAAGCCGTTCTAATCGTAAAGACCAACAAATGCGGAGAATTTCTCCACCGGAAAGGCAACATGCATACGTTCGACGCATGGATGTTGCGGCCATCAACCACGATTGGCATCCATCACATAGAGGTTGTGGTCGTCAAGTGAATGGCGATCATCCCGAGAATTGCGGCCATCGAGCGAAATGTTGGTCATCAATAAAAGAGATTGCGGCTACTTGATGATAACATAATAGAGGGATGAACGCAAGGTTGGTGGAAATGCAGCAATGAAACGCAATACTCAGGAGAATCAAAAGATGATGTTGAATTTTCACCTACCACGCTGTTAATCAGTAGACGATTCAGAAAAAACCAAACGTCGTATACGTCGGAATGTCAGAAATCAAGCAGGTCCATTAATGTTGTCGGTGATCAAAGCCTTATAAATAGAAGCTGTTGGAGCAAAATTTCTATCATCCATGGTTGTTTTGCTTGAGGCGTCAGCCTTAGGGCGGATCTCTGGTGTCCAACGACGCGTGAGAAGAAAGCTTGGAGAGTTCATACTTCTTCATCCATTCCGAGTGGAGACCGAGCCTTCGTTCGAGTTAGAGGGCTCGAGAGAGTCAATTTCCTACCGGCCATCATGGCACCCATCGGCAGCCCTTAGGGTTGCGATCAGACATCTCTCACATTTGATTTATTTTTCCTGGCATTTTGGACTAACGTGTCAACAGTTGCCGTGTGATGACGGGCAGAAATGCACGTCATCTTAGGCCTTTTAATTTAGAATTATAGGAATTGTTTAAGTGCAATATAATGCGGCGAATATTTAGGCAATTCAATTGAAACAAAATGAGTTTGCATTCGTTTAGCTTAAGAATCTCAGCTAAACGCCACTTTATGCGTTTCAATTGTCTATCTTTGTAGGCTAAATGCAGGAAGCGGAAGCATATACGCGTGCCGGGCTACCGCAAAGACTGACCCCATGCGAGAATTCTCCATCGCAAATGGCGAAATGCATAACGTTCGACGATGGAATGTTTCGGCATACACCTACATGCGTCCATCGCATAGAGGCTGCGGTCGTCAAAGCGAATGCGGTTTTGCTGAAAGTGAAGGCCAATCGAGCGAATGCGGTCACATTGTAAGAAGATTACGGTTACATGAATGATAACATAATAGAGGGATGAATGCACCAGGTTTTGGATGCAACATGAAACGCATACCTCGGGAGAAATCAGTATGATGTTGACATTTCACGTACCACGCCGTTAGCAGCGAGTTCAGAAAATATAACAGTCATCCGAATTTCAGGAAAATTTAAGTTAATTATCTAAAAATTATTGAGTTTAAATTTCCCCTTTCATTTGGAAATTGGGTTAAATTGAAATAATTGAAAAAAATTTATTGGTTAAATTGATTGAAATTGATTAGAATATTCCGGACTGATTATCTTGAAACTATTGAATTTTGCTTCCTATTGAATTTTGATTTTAAAGGGCCAACCTTAAAAAAAAAAATTAAAAAAGATAATTAATTTTATATAAGTTTTTGAAATTGATTTAAATATTTGGAAAGGATTAATTTGTAATCAAAATTGATGGTCTTATGCCTTTAAATTTTGGTTTTGAAGCCTAAATTAAGAAATTTGAAAGTTAATTGATTTCTAAATTTAATAAAATCGTTTGGAGATTTTGGGAGAAGTATTGATGATAATGATATTTTATTTGTCCTTTTCACAAATTGGAAAAATAAAAGAATTGATTTTTTTTTTCGAAAATTAATGAGAGTGAAAAGAGGGGAAAAAATTGGGGAGAAAGCAATTCGATTTTCCATTTGAAGTATTCACAAAATTATGATTTCCAGAGTTTAAAAACTGTTGGATCGTGCTCAATTTGGTCAGTCTTTTGGGATATATAGAGTTTCATTTTGGAACGGTTGGATCATTGTTTGAAGCTTTGGTTTGTTCGTTATAATCACTGCTGAATAAAATCTGTAGACCTAGAAATTCCCCTACTCTCTCACTCTCGAAACCCCCTCTCATGATAGACCCTCAAATAGCTGCTAGCCTAAAGCACAATTTATGCCGTCCGACTAGTCTATACACAGTCAGCTCGCACTATCTATGGCAGCCATAAGTCGACGCCCGTCGGTCGCGTTTCCCCCGTCCAGAAATTTTTGAAGGAAAACCTTCGGGTAAGACTTATTTTTCCTTATAATTTTGGAGGTGAAGTTCACCCCTTTTGATTTTGAGTTAAATTAGTAACCTCTCTTTGGTTTAAGACTTAGATTCAGGTTTGGAATTTTGAGACATTGAACATACAAGCTAATACCATTTTGTTTTGGCAGAAAAATTGGTGAAGATCGTAAGTATTTATAAGTTGTTTTGGATGGTTATTCTTTTGGATTGAGAGTAATAGTGGGAAAATTAAGTTATTGACTTTTGGATTTAATTCATGATCAGAGTGGCTAATTAATATCGAGTATTGGACTTTGTCTTGGACCAAGCCACAACTTTAGGTTGATTCAAGTGTGGCTAAAGAAGTTCTAAGGAGATTTTGTTTTGCGTGTTTTTACAAAGTTTGAAGGTAAGTAATCTTACTACTGGAACTGTCCTAGTGCCTGCAATGACTAATTATGAATTTATTGGGGATTATTAAGTTTAGGCAAGATATTTTAGTCTGCCTTTATTGGACTGGAGGTTTTGAAATGACTAGATTTCAGGAATTGACAAATATGATTTACTGAGGATATATAGATAGTTTGATGTTTATGTAGCCTTGGCCTGATTATGAGAGTTTAAAAAGGCTAAGTTTGTGTATAGAGATGTTTGAATACTAGTAATGAGTTTGAGTATATTATTTTTATTGGAGATCCTGCTGAATCTGAGGAGGATGAGATCAATACATTTGTTGTAAAGCTATGATGAAGAATTTTATATGTATAATTGAGAATCATGAAATGATGAGATGTAATATGTAATTATAGAACCATGTGAAAGTGATTTTTATCGATTAGTTAGAAATGCCCAACGCAAGTTGTGTTTCTTTCGGGATTCACAGTTTGTAATTCCTTCGGGATTCACTAGTTTGGTGTTTTTTTGGGATTCAACACAGTATTGTGTTTCCTTCGGGATCCACCAGTTTTGTATTTCTTCGGATTACGCAGATATTATGTTCCTGTTAGGATCACCAGTTTGTGTTTCCCTTCGAGATTCATCATCGTTTGGTGTTTCCTTTAGGATTCCACCAGATGTATTGGCCATATTAGCTACAGTAGTCTAGAGACTTAAGTTTTCAATGTATGTTATGGTCCATGAAGACTAGGAAATTTATATGTTCCCACCAGAGGTAGACCATCTAAAGGACATAAATGCCTAACTCTGACCTAGTTAATGGGGTTATCTTAACATGAGTATTTTATATCAATTCTTTCGCTATTCGTTGTTTCAGGTAAGTGTAAAGATACACCGGCGATGGACAAGCGAAAATTTGTGATCGAGCACTGGGATACAGTTTTATGCTATCCGCTCATGAGATTTAGAATTTTTTTATGTTTTTCTTAACTTTCTCGTTTTGTAATGTTTGATAACTTTACTATTAAGAATCATTTTCAGACTTATTTATTATCATTTATGATTTAGGTACCCTATTGTTGTTTTTAATATGTTGAATTTAATGAAAGCCTTTTGCAATTTACCTTAATTTAGTTTAGCATTTATTTCACCATAAAAGGAGTGGTCGTTTTAAGATCATGCATGCATGTTATTTATTAACGGCCTAAACTTAATTGCCTAAGGGAGTCAGGTCCGTTAAGAAAAGGACCAACGCGCTGCAAATGTCAAGAATGCAGAGCTGTTTCATTAAATGCTGTTTTTGATGGTGAGTGGTCAAGCTCTATAAATAAGAGTCCGCACTGAGCTAAGAATTTCATATCATCCAGGTTTTTTGCCTAGAGGCCCCGTCTTACGGTGGGGATCCGTGTGATCCAGAGAACGCGTGCAGAAAGAAAGCTTAAGAAGTTCTTCCTTTCGAGCTGGCGACTGATAGCACTTCGCCAGAGTTAGAGCTTGAGAGAGGTTAGCTCCACCGCCCATACCATAGCACTATGGCAGCCTTTGACACACATCTGCTGGAAGCAAACATTGCTTCTGCTAGTCCGTTTCCATTTCTCTTCTTTCCTTAATAATTGTATTGGTATTAACATTTTGGGCTTTTAAAGGAATTAATACATTTTGTGTATCAAATGCATTTCTATATTCCTTCAGTTCCATCTCCATCCTTCCTTTAGCTCGCATCCTTAACATTCATTCATACTTAGGTGAGATTGCTAGAGTATCAACATACTTAATCATGCGGCATAGGGAATAATGAAGCATGTAGCAACCACCGGGAGGTCGTGTGTTCATGAGTACTTGTGAAAACCTTATTTGCTCTAGTGTGTAGCTGTGACGGCTTGTTTATAGTGGAACACTAATACTTGTCTATGAGTAGAAATCCAAAGATAACTGCCCTGGAGGGGTATGTGTTGGTCGCATTAAGCAATGTAAGCAAGTGTTCACTAGGAATACGTATAATCTTACGTCAACAGGATTTTGCGGTACTCCTTGTTTATGAATGCGTCCAAACACAACCTTTTAGAGCCTACTCGAGAGAGAGTCCTAAAGAAAGACCTAAGACTTTGAGAGAGCTAGGTTAGAAATCGAGGCTCGAGAAGAGCTAGATTAAGCTCACATAAGAAAAGAATGGAGACTTAGGATAAGTTCCGTTTGCTATTATAATCACATGCATTTAAACGTTGGCGTGTATGGCATGGTCACATTAGTTTGCATTAGTTGGGGTTTCCCCTGGCGGTCAAGCTTAGGGTTGGCGATGAAAGGAATCCTCATATTTATCTATTTTTTCCCCAAATGCATTTTACTACGCGTCAATAGTTGTCGTGTCTTTCCTCTCATTCGTATTCTCATCGATTAATCTGATAGCTAGGAGTAGGAGTAGTTTTTGTAGCTTAAAAACCCCCATCATTCTTTATTCATCTGCCGCAAACACAATCATCGCATACATTACTACAAGGCCCTGAGTTTGACCTTCGGATCACCCGAGAAACTTGCGTTTCGCGTTATACTTGGCATGAGGCGCAAGAAAACTTGTGAACATGGAATGCAAAGGTCATCGCATATAAGGAAGTAACACAATAATTTTTATTTCTAACCGCATGAACCATGACGCATGATAACAATGCCTAACTTAAGACATGCATCGCATATTGCATCCACAATAATTTTAGTCATCAAGTCTTTTGACGGCTAATTTTACGTCACTAGGGGTTATTTTTTTTATGGATCCATCGAAGAATAACAACTCCATTGTTAACGCAAAGGGGAGACCCATGTTGATAAGAGTTAAGTTGTGAAAGGCACTTACCCATAGTTGGATGTCCGCATGACACACGTGGGGGTAAGCCAAAATGAAAGTAAGTTACTAGGATCAATACATAAATCAATGACCGAAACTCCAATGCCAAATCAGTATGAGTTTAGTCTGAGAAAGAATGCATTGTTCGTAGTTGGATGTCCACATGACACCCGTGGGGGCAAGCCAAAACGAAGGCAAGGCACTCGGATCAGCGCAAGGTCAGGGAAATTATATATATATATATAGCAATAAAGAAAATTTTTGTGCAAGGATAAATCTTTTGTCACCCTGGTAGAAAATTTTCTTTTTGAAATAAATCACTTCGATGTTCCAAGAATTTAATAAGGTCCTTTTGAAAGTTAAACTTGCAGTCCCTAGGTCTTAGAAATATTTTAAGAATAGACTTGAATAAGACTTAAGAAAATTCTAGTATATAGGATTTGAATGAAGAATCCTTGAGAAATCTAGGAAAAGAACTTTGCGACTAACTTGCTAAAGGAATCTTTAGCTTATGCTTGAGGACAAACATTGTTTAAATTTGGGGGTGTGATAACGGGCAAAAATGCACATTATCATAGTGCTAAGTTATTAAACAATGTTGGATTGCGTTGATGAAAAATGATAAATTGCATCCATTAAGCATAAAATCTAGAATATTGCGGTCGCATGCGTCAACGCATTGGAACTATTAATTTTTGTACAACTCTCCTCAACGAGTTGCAGACATACCAATCTTTACTAAAAAGTAAGGAGGGGAAAAGGGCTGAGGAAAATGTTGCTTCATCCTCTAGGACGTTCCATCGAGGTTCGACCTCAGGAACAAAGTGTGCACCTTCTACTTCTAACTTTGCAAAGGGGAATAAGAAGAAGGATGGTAAGGAGAAAGGGAAAGCACCTGCTAACCCCCCACTTGTCGCCCCAAGGAGGCGTCCACCGCTGGTTAAAAAGGGAAAATGTTTCCTCTGCAACCAGGAAAGACACTGAAAGAGGAATTTTCCTTGCTGGCTAAAGGAAAGGAAGGCCGCCAAGACTAAGGCCAAGGCAGATAAAGGTAAATATGATTTACTTATGCTAGAAACATGTTTAGTGGAGAATGATGATTCTGTCTGGATAATTGATTCGGAAGCCATTAATCATGTTTGTTCTTCTTTTCAAGGGATTAAATCTTGGTGACAGCTAGAGGCTGGCGAGATGATGATGCGAGTAGGCATCGAGCACGTCATCTCAACTGTGGCAGTGGGAGGCATCCAATTATCTTTATAGAATAGGTTTCTAGTTTTAAGAGATGTGTATGTAGTTCCTAAACTAAAGAGGAACCTTATTTCTATAAAGTGTCTGTTACAATGTAAATATATGCTTTCTTTTAATTTGGATAAAGTTTTTATTCATAAAGATGATGTTGAAATTTGTACAACTTATTTGGAAAGTAACTTGTATGTGCTAAGACTGTTAGCCTTAATTTTCCTCCATAACACAAAGTTTTTTAAATCTGAACGAATTTCTCCAAAAGAAAATGCCCAACTTTGGCATTTTCTATTAGGGCACATCAATCTCAATAGGATTGAGAGATTGGTGAAGAATGGACTTCTAAGTGAGTTAGAAGAAAATTCTTTACTGGTGTGCGAATCTTGCCTTGAGGGTAAGATGACTAAAAGACCTTTTACTGGAAAAGGTTATCGAGCCAAATAGCCTCTTGAGTTAGTACATTCTGATCTTTGTGGTTCTATGAATGTGCGAGCCTGAGGTGGCTATGAGCATTTTATCAGTTTCACTGATGATTACTCTAGGCATGGGTATGTTTATCTGATGCAACAGAAGTCTGAATCCTTTGAAAAGTTTAAAGAGTTCAAGGCTAAAGTTGAAAATGAAGGATTGTATCAGTAACAACGGAAGCACAAGGACCATCTAAGCACTGAAATTCACTAATTTTGGCAAAATATAAAGTAGGCTTTTGCAGAAACAAGTGAGTTTTAAGACATACCTTTTGTAGAACTTCTTCAAAGCGACTTCACCAGCTGCTATCTTCTCCAAATCTTGTTGTAGACCACCTCAAGATCTTCCTCACTATTCTCTTGGTGTTTTAGATTGAGTTGTGGGAATCAAAACAAGCTTGAATCAAGGGATGAAGGAGAAAAGCTCATTGTAGCAACCTTGTTGAAGAACCCTTTCTTCAACCCGAATTTTTTCTAAAATTCTCTATAGATTGCATGTCCGATTTTCACTCCAATCTCCTCACTATATTGCAGATCAACATGCAAAGGAGTGAGTTGCATGAGTTACAGCTCATGCTTGGAGAAGACAAAGACAAGAAGAAGCAATATGTGTGAGCTACTTCAAAGATGAATAATGGAAAATCTTCATTTTCCATTAAGTGTTTTGTTTTCTTTTCCTTTTTCAAATTTTATCTCAAAAATCAAAATTTGATTTTATAAAATCTATTTTGATTTTAAAAATGAAAATTTTAATTGATTTCATAAATTAATTATTAAATAAAACTTAATTAATTTAATATCAAATATTAAACTAATTTTAACACATATCCATCTTTATATATTTAAATCATATTTAATTATATATAAACTCTTCTATTTCATTTAATTCTTAAATTAAACTTGTAACTATATCTCATATAATTACTAATTCCCTTAATTCTAATTTGAACATTTCACATTAACTTATCACGCTATTCTAGAGCTAGTCCGTTACGAGCTAGTAGGGGACCTCGCGGACCTACAGATCATGTGCTCCAACGATCCGAGATTAATTGGCTAAACTCATTAGACCAAATTAATCCTCATTCGTTAACTAATGGGTCATTTCACTAAACCCCATAGTTGCACTCCTCTTACTATAGATATATTATTTCCACATGATTTAACCATCAGTAAGTCGACCCTTCACAGGTTGTTCGTAATAATGACTGGGTCAAATATCTGTTTTACCCTCGAGATTACGTCTTATTCCTCAAGTCTCTACTGATCCTCTAATGAACAACTGGTTTGTGATCAGATCAACAAACCAAACTCTCTTAGCCCAGTGAGAGGGTGAGGCCCCTTGTTTAAGACTTGGATTCAGTACTTGAGAGAACAATCTTTCTCCTATCCCTAGATCGGGTAGGTGTGAACTTCGTCTTGTACCCTATGTTCCCAGCTATCTATCCTGTCTTACCCCTAAAAATGAAAGTCTTATTGATCCGTCACTTTTGAGCCAACCCTCAACTACGCAAATCTAAGGGCAATCCCGAATAAATAGAAGTTCATAGTTAGCTCGGGATTAAGATCGAGTTACCTAGGTCATCTAGGTGAAATAGTCAGTCTTAAACAGTAAACAACGTTATAAAGTAAGAGTGACTTATTTCTTGGTCTTGATCTTATGCAAACTCATTGCATAGGACACCCCCACTCCTCAAGTCATAACATGTACGAATTAGGATCACATCGTATGTAGCACTTTACAACTCTTTGTAACATCCAATGGTGTTACCAGAATAAGGTACCCAACCTCATTCATGTACCATAGATCATTTTTATATTTACTCGAACCCAATCCACTCTTATGTCTCCACATAAAGTTCAAGTACTCATACAATAGTCATGGGTCTTAGTTTATTGGATTTAGACTTTCATACAATTTATGAGATCAATAACAAGTATATTGATAATAGAAAATGTTTATTATTTTACAAACTGCAAGTTTTTTAGGACATAAAACACAACAGAAAATGCATTGGATAGAAGGATTAAAACACTTTGATCGATCGAGATGAATGAAGATCTTTGAATTCTGGGTTCCAGGAATATTTGATAGAAATGAAATTGTTTTCCAACTCTTAGCGCTAGGTACCTCAGCAGAATGGTGTAGCGAGAGGAGAAATAGAACCTTGTTGGACATGGTTCGTTCGATGATGAGTTATGCTTCCTTACTAGACTCGTTTTGGGGTTTCGCAATGGAGACTGCAGTATACATACTCAATTGTGTTTCTTCTAAGAGTGTTGCGAGAACACCTCTGGAGTTGTGAAACTGGCGTAAAGCTAGTTTACATCACTTCTACATTTGGGTTTACCCTGTACATGTGCTGGAGGCAAATCCTAAGAAGTTGGAACCACGGTTAAGGTTAGGCCTTTTTGTAGGCTACCCCAAAGGTATGCGGAGGGAGAGGGTGATGACGGGCAGAAATGCATGTCATCTTAAACCTTTTATTTAGAATTATGAGGATTGTTAAGTGCAATATGCGGTGAATATGTTAGGAATTCATGAGAAAATGAGTTTGCGTCGTTCAACATTAAGAATCTCGGCTAACCCACTATTATGCGTTATTATGAGTTCAATTGTCTATCTTTGTAGCTAATGCAGAAAGCGAAAACATACACGGAAGCCGTGCTATCGTAAAGACAACCAAATGCGGAGAATTTCTCCACCGCAAAGGCAAACGCATACGTTCGACGCATGGATGTTGCGGCCATCAACCACATGCATCCATCACATAGAGGTTGTGGTCGTCAAGTGAATGCGATCATCACCGAGAAGTTGCGGCCATCGAGCGAATGTGGTCATCATAAGAAGATTGCGGCTACTTGATGATAACCATAATAGAGGGATGAACGCAAGGTTGGTGGAATGCAGCATGAACGCATACCTCAGGAGAATCAAAAGATGATGTTGACATTTCACCTACCACGCTGTTAATAGTAGAGATTCAGAAAAAGACCAACGCGTCGCGAATGTCAGAATCAGAGCAGGTCCATTAATGTTGTCGGTGATCAAGCTCTATAAATAGAAGCTGTTGAGCAAAATTTCATATCATCCATGGTTTTTTGCTTGAGGCTCGCCTTAGGGCGGATCCTGGTGATCCAAACGAACGCGTGAGAAGAAAGCTTGAGAGTTCATCTTCTTCATCCATTCCGAGTGACGACCAGAGCCTTCGTTCGAGTTAGAGCTCGAGAGAGTCAATTCCACCGCCCATCCATGGCACCATCGGCAGCCTTAGGGTTGCGATCAAGACATCCTCACATTTGATCTATTTTTCCATGCATTTTACTACGTGTCAACAGTTGCCGTGTGATGACGGGCAGAAATGCACGTCATCTTAGGCCTTTTATTTAGAATTATGAGGATTGTTAAGTGCAATATGCGGCGAATATGTTAGGAATTCATGAAAAAATGAGTTTGCATCGTTTAGCATTAAGAATCTCAGCTAACCCACTATTATGCGTTCAATTGTCTATCTTTGTAGCTAATGCAGGAAGCGGAAGCATACGCGGTAGCCGGGCTACCGCAAAGATGACCCCATGCGGAGAATTCTCCATCGCAAAGGCGAATGCATACGTTCGACGCATGGATGTTGCGGCCATCAACCACATGCGTCCATCGCATAGAGGCTGCGGTCGTCAAAGCGAAATGCGTTTATGCTGAGAAGTGTAGGCCATCGAGCGAATGCGGTCATTGTAAGAAGATTACGGTTACATGATGATAACCATAATAGAGGGATGAATGCAGGTTTTGGAATGCAACATGAACGCATACCTCGGGAGAATCAGATGATGTTGACATTTCACGTACCACGCCGTTAGCAGCAGAGATTCAGAAAATATAACATCTTCGAATTTCAGGAAAATTTAAGTTAATTATCTAAAATTATTGAGTTTAAATTCCCTTTCATTTGGAAAATTGGGGTTAAATTGAAATAATTGAAAAAAATTTATTGGTTAAATTGATTGAATTGATTAGATATTCGGACTGATTATCTTGAAATATTGAATTTTGCTTCCTTTTGATTTTGGATTTTAGGGCCAACTTAAAAAAAAAAATTAAAAAAGATAATTAATTTTATATAGTTTTGAATTGATTTAAATATTTGGAAGGATTAATTTGTATCAAATTGATGGATCTTATGCCCTTTAATTTTGGGTTTTTGAAGCCTAAATTAAGATAATTTGAAAAGTTAATTGATTTCTAAATTTAATAAAATCTTTGGAGATTTTGGAGATATTGTGATAAAATATTTTATTTGTCTTTTCAAAATTTGGAAAAAATAAAAGAATTGAGTTTTTTTTTTCGAAATTAAATGAGAGTGAAAAGAGGGAAAAAATTGGGGAGAAAGCAATTCGGTTTTTCAGTGACAGCTTTCACAAAATTATCGATTTCCAGAGTTTAAACTGTTGGATCGTGCTCAAATTTGGTCAGTCTGTTTGGGATATATAGAGTTTCATTTGGAACGGTTGGATCATTGTTTGAAGCTTTGGTTTGTTCGTTAATCACTGCTGAATAAAATCTGTAGACTAGAAATTCCCCTACTCTCTCACTCTCGCAAACCCTCCTCATGCAAGACCCTCAAAATCAGCTGCTAGCCTAAACAATTTATGCCGTCCGACAGCAACACACGCTGCCTATCTATGGCAGCCATAAGTCGACGCACCGTCGGTCGCGATTTCCCCGTCAGAATTTTGAGGAAAACCTTGGGTAAGACTTATTTTTCCTTATAATTTGGGAGGTGAAGTTCACCCCTTTGATTTTGAGTTAAATTAGTAACCTCTCTTTGGTTTAAGACTTAGATTCAAGGTTTGGAATTTTTGAGACATTGACCATCAAGCTAGATACCATTTTGTTTTGCAGAAAATTGGTGAAGATCGGTAAGTTTTATAAGTTGTTGGATGGTTATTCTTTTGGATTGAGAGTAATAGTGGGAAAATTAAGTTATTGATTTTGGATTTAATTCATGATCAGAGTGGCTAATTATATCGAGTATTGGAATTTGTCTTGGACCAAGCCACAACTTTAGGTTGATTCAAGTGTGCTAAAGAAGTTCTAAGGAGATTTTGTTTTGCGTGTTTTACAAAGTTGAGGTAAGTAATCTTACTACTGGAACTGTCCTAGTGCCTGACAATGATAATTATGATTTATTGGGGATTATTAGTTAGCAAGATATTTATGTCTGCCTTTATTGACTGAGGTTTGAAATGACTAGATTCAGGAATTGACAAATATGATTTACTGAGGATATATTGATAGTTTGATGTTTATGTATGCCTTGCTGATATGAGAGTTTAAAAGGCTAGTTGTGTATAGAGATGTTTGAATACTAGTATGATTTGAGTATATTATTTTTATTGGAGATCCTGCTGAATCTGAGGAGGATGAGATGCATACATTTGTTGTAAAGCTATGATGAAGAAATTTATATGTATATTGTAGAATCATGATGATGAGATGTATATGTAATGTATAGAACCATGTGAAAGTGATTTTATCGATTAGTTAGAATGCCCACCAGTTTGTGTTTCCTTTCGGGATTCACCAGTTTGTATTTCCTTCGGGATTCACTAGTTTGTGTTTCTTTTGGGATTCACCAGGTATTGTGTTTCCTTCGGGATCCACCAGTTTGTATTTCCTTCGGGATTCACCAGATATTATGTTTCCTTTAGGATTCACCAGTTTTGTTTCCTTCGAGATTCATCAGTTTGTGTTTCCTTTAGGATTCACCAGAGGTAGTGGCCATATTTAGCTACAGTAGTCTAGAACTTAGTTTTTCATGTATGTATGGGTCCCATGAAGACTAGGACAATTTATATGTTCCACCAGAGGTAGACATCTAGAGGACATAAATGCCTAACCTGACACTAGTAATGGGGTTACTTACTGAGTATTTTATACTCATTCTTTCGCATATTGTTGTTTCAGGTAAGTGTAAAGATACACCGGCGATGGACAAGCGAAATTTGTGATCGAGCCACTGGGACTAGTTTTATGCTTCCGCTCATGAGATTTAGATTTCTTTTCATGTTTTTCTTAACTTTCAGTTTTGATGTTTGAAACTTACTATTAAGAATCATTTTCAGACTTATTTATTATCATTTATGATTTATGGGTACCCTATTGTTGTTTTTAATATTTGAATTTAATGAAAGCCTTTTGCATTTACCTTATTTATTTAGCATTTATTTCACCATAAAAGAGTGTCGTTTTAAGTTCCATGCATGCATGTATTTATTAACGGCCTAACTTAAGTCCTAGGGAGTCAGGTCGTTATAGAAAAGGACCAACGCGCTGCAAATGTCAGAATCAGAGCATGTTCATTAATGCTGTTGGTGATCAAGCTCTATAAATAGAAGTCGCTGAGTAGAATTTCATATCATCCAAGGTTTTTTGCCTGAGGCCCGTCTTACGGTGGATCCTTGTGATCCAGACGAACGCGTGAGAAGAAAGCTTAAGAGTTCTTCCATTTCGAGTGACGACTGAAGCCTTCGCCAGAGTTAGAGCTTGAGAGAGTTAGCTCCACCGCCCATCCATAGCACCACTGGCAGCCTTGACACACATCTGCTGGAAGCAAGACATTGCTTCTAGCTAGCCGTTTCCATTTCTCTTCTTTCCTTATATTGTATTGTATTACATTTTGGCTTAAGGAATTAATACATTTTGTGATCAATGCATTTCTATATTTCCTTCAGTTCCATCTCCATCTTCCTTTACTCAGCATCCTTAACATTCATTGCATCACTTAGTGAGATTGCTAGAGTATCACATACTTAATCATGCGGCATAGGAATATGAAGCATGTAGCAAACCACCGGGAGGTGTGTGTTGCATGAGTACTGTGAGAAAACCTTATTTGCTTAGTGTGTAGCTGTAGCAACGCTTGTTTATAGGTGGACATAATACTTGTCTATGAGTAAAATCAATAGCAACTAACTGCCCTGGAGGGTATGTGGTTGGTCGCATTAAGCAATGTAAGCAAGTGTTCACTAGGAATACGTATAATCTTACGTCAACCAGGATTTTGCGGTTACCTTGTCTTATGAATGCGTCCAACACACCTTTAGAGCTACTCGAGAGAGAGTCTAAAGAAAGAACCTAAGACTTTGAGAGAGCTAGGTTAGAATCGAGGCTCGAGAGAGCTAGATTAAGCTCACATAAGCAAGAATGGAGACTTAGGAATAAGTTCCGTTTGCTATTATAAATCACATGCATTTACGTTGGGCGTGTATGGCATGGTCACATTAGTTTGCATTAGTTGGGGTTTCCCTTGCGGTCAAGCTTAGGGTTGCGATGAAGGAATCCTCATATTTTATCTATTTTTCCATGCATTTTACTACGCGTCAATAGTTGTCGTGTCTTTACCTCTCATTCGTATTCTCATCGATTAATCTGATAGCTAGGAGTAGGAGTAGTTTGTAGCTTAAAACCCCCATCATTCTTTATTCATCTGCCGCAAACACATCATCGCATACATTTAACTACAAGGCCCTGAGTTTGACCTCGGATCACCCGAGAAACTTGCGTTCGCGTTATACTTGGCATGAGCGCAAGAAAACTTGTGACAGGAATGCAAGGTCATCGCATATAAGAGTAACACATATTTTTATTCTAACGCATGACCATCGACGCATGATAACAAATGCCTAACTTAAGACATGCATCGCATATTGCATCCCACATAATTTTAGTCATCAAGTCTTTGACGGCTAATTTTACGTCACTAGGGGGGTTATTTTTATGATCCATCGGAAAATAGGGTGTTTGTTTCCATGGACACTACTTTCCTGGAGGAGGATCATATTAGGGAGCATAGTCCACGTAGTAAAGTCATGTTACGTGAGCTTTCCAACGAAACTACCGAAACTTCAATAAGAGTTGTTGAAGGGCCTGCTTCATCAACAAGAGTTGTTGAAGATAGTTCATCTAGTAGGTAGGTTCCACCTCAAGAGCTGAGGGAATCTTAACACAGTGGGAAGTTTATGAACCTACCCATTTTCTATCTAGGTTTCACGAAAATTCTTGCTATGGTAGCAGATGGCGACGTTGAGGATCCATTTTTTTATCAGAAGGCAATGGAAGATGTTGACTGGGATGAATGGGTCAGAGCCATGGATCTCGAGATAGAGTCGATGTTCTTCAACTCAGTATGGGATCTTGTAGATCAGCGTGATGGTGTAAGACCTATAGGTTGTAAATGGATCTACAAGTGCAAATGAGGTATTGATGAGAAGGTGCAAACCTTGATGGCTCGACTTGTGGCAAAAGGTTATACCCAGGTAGAAGGACTCGACTATGAGGAGACTTTCTCGCCTCTTGCCATGTTAAAGTCGATCCGCATCCTCCTGTCTATTGCAACTTATTATAATTATGAGATCTGGCAAATGGACTTCAAGATGGCTTTTCTGAATGGAAATCTTGAGGAGACCATTTGCATAATGCAACCTGAGGAATTCATTGCCCAAGGTCAAGAGCAAAAAGTTGCAAAATGAATCAGTCCATTTATGGTCTGAAACAACCGTCTCGATCTTGGAATAAACGGTTTGATACCGCGATCAAGTCGTATGGCTTTGACCAGAACGTTGATGTACCTTGTGTCTACAAGAAGATCATTACAGCTTCAGTAGTTTTCTTAATGGTGTATGTAGACAATATACTACTCATTGGGAATGATGTAGGTCTATTGACTGCAGTTATGAATTTGCAAGCGACCCAATTCCAAATGAAAGATTTGAGAGAGGCTCAATTTGTTCTAGGTATACAGATCTTTCGGGATCGTAAGAACAAAGTCCTAGCACTATCTTAGACATCGTACATTGACAAGATGTTGCTTAAGTACTCGATGCAGGACTCCAAAAGGGGCCTACTGTCATTCAGACATGAAGTCACTTTGTCTAAGGACATGTGTCCTAAGACGCCTCAAGAGGTTAAGAAAATGAGACGGGTCCCATATGCATCTGTCGTTGGCAGTTTGATGTACGTAATGCTCTGTACTAGACCAGACATTTGCTATGCTATTGGATTAGTCAGTAGGTATCAGTCTAACCCAGGCCAGGATCACTAGATCGCAGTAAAGAATATCATCAAGTATCTTTAGAGAACGAGAGACTACATGCTCGTGTATGGATCTAGTGATTTGATCCTTACTGGATACATGGATTCTGACTTTCAGACTAATAAGGACTCTCGTAAGTTCACTTAAGGGTCAATCTTTACTCTTAACGGAGGAGCTGTAGTGTGGTGAAGCACTAAGCAGGTGTACATCACTGACTCCAAAATGGAGGCGGAGTACGTAGCGGCTTGGAAGCTGCTAAAGAGGTCGTTTAGCTTAGGAAGTTCTTGACAGAACTGGAAGTTGTTCTAGATATGTCTAGGACAATCACCCTCTATTGTGACAATAATAGGGCTATGGCGAACTCTAAGGAGCCTAGGAGTTACAGGCGCGACAAACACGCAGAGCGAAAGTATCACCTGATCCGCGAGATAGTGCATCGAGGGGATATGATCATCAAGAAGTTCATTTCGGAGCACAATGTTGCTGACCCGTTTACGAAGGCTCTCATGACTATAGTGCTTGAGGGTCACCTTTAGAGCAGGGGTCTACGGGACCGCCCGTGGCTGAACTAGGGCAAGTGGGAGATTTTTCTTACTGGGCTTTAACGCCCAAGTTTATTGTTTTGTACGAGTGGGAGATTATTGGGTTGATGCCCTAGAGTCTTGTGTTATGTAGTTTGTACAAACGCTCGTAACATATAATATATGATATTTACTTCACTTCTTGATTTTGCTCATCTGGATGTTTTATATGCTTTACCACAAACCAATAAACTGAAATTCTTAGTTGTCTTTATGTAACTTAAGAATGTATGTGGTGACATATAAGTGGATCACGTCTAAAGTGATAATTGATAACAGGTAGAAATGCACGTTATTAAAGTGCTAAGTTATTAAACAATGAAGGTTTGCATTGATAAAATATATATAATTGAATCTAAAAAGCATTAAGTTCATAATATTGCGGTCGCAAGCGTCCATCGCATGCAATGTATTTTTATGCAGAATATGCGTTAACGCAAGGCGAAGCATGCGATCACAAGAAATCAATGGTTGAACGCAGCGTTACCGCAAGGCTTTGTGATGATTTACGCTCGCAATTATCTGCTCAAGAAGGATTGCCGCATAGAGCCAGCGTAACTTAGTGGACGCATCTGAGTGAAAAGCATAATAAATCAGGATGGGACAAAAAGCTGATGACGGTCGATTCCGAATTAAGTTGACAAACCGCTAACAAACTACTGTAGCAAGTACACTCAACTTTTCGTTGACAAATATTCGGCGCATCAGACAGAGAATTAATGCCATCCCATCAGTGCAATCATAAGAAAGAAGCAGCCTTTCACCCTGAAACTCTATAAATACCGAAGGCAACTTTCAGTGAAGGAGTTCGAACGGTTAGATAATTTTCCCTTAGATAGAATTAGCCTTGCTCTTAGTTTTTCTTTTACTTCGAAGACAGAGTGAGGGAAGGGAAGAGACGCCGGAAGATCGCTTTGGCCAGCTCAAGAGAGAACCCAAAGGCGTGGAAAAGCGAAGAGAGGGTCGACTCTCGTGAGAGTGAGACTATCTTTTGAACAGAATAGAGAAGAACAGTGTAAAAAGCTTTGGGAAGCAAGAGATTGCTATCAGGCTCTTTATTCTCATTTCGCATTGTTATTTTGTATTTAACTCTATATCTATAAAATGGAACTTGCTTATCTACATCTATTCTCTCTCTTAGAAGCATGCATGAGTAGTTAAATCTATCGAATGGGTTGAGAAGACCTAAGCGAACATGACCTAGGATCTTCATTGCATTCGGTTATCTTGTCTTATGTTATGCCCAACACCCCTTTAGAGCTACTCGAGAGAGAGTCTAAAGAAAGAACCTAAGACTTGAGAGAGCTAGTTTAGCATCTAGCGTCGAGAGAGTAAGATTAAATCTGCATAAGCAAGAGATAGGGACTTAGAGATAAGCTCTGTTTGCCAACATGCATCGCATGCACCCTAGAGATAGGTTATGATATTATGCGGTCTCTTTGTTTGCGTACGTGTCATTTGTCATTGCATAAATAAGAATAGAGGCTTATGTGTAGGTCCTATAGACTTATCGCCTATATCGCATGCGTTCTAGAACTAGAAGCCGTAGCATCTGCGTTGAGAGATTATTCGCTATTCTATGCGTGTTGCATGATCCCATAACAGGAACGCATCCTAGGAAGTGTTAGCTGAACCCCTTCTCAACCCATTCCCCGCATATTCATCGCATCTTTCGTATTATCAACTCTTGTCTTAACTCTGCCACATACTTTTTATTACCACAAACAACAACCCAAAAATAACTCTTGATTTATTGGTTACCGCAAAGTCTTCTTAAAAATTATCACCGCATACCGTTTTCCTTAGTCCCTGAGTTCAACCCTGGACTTCCTAGGAAACTCAGTAGGATTTATACTTGGATTCTGCTGAGAAAACTTGTTGCTCAACGCATTCCCATCACCGCAATTCATTTAATAAAATCACCGCATAAAATAACGCATCAAGTTTTTGGCGCCGTTGCCGGGCACTTCGGCAATTCAGTGTGCTAACGGTAGTTTTTCTGATTTCTTTGCAACTCTCGATCTTTGGCGAATTACGACCCAGAGATTGAGAGGACGTTCCGACGAAGATTGAGAAATAGCCGCCAAAACCAACAACCAAATAAAGACGACATGGCGGAGAAGCCTGGAAATGGAGCACCAAATGAAAACAATGTCATGGCGAATTCAATCGTACTGTCAAACGATCATAATAGGCCCATGCGGGACTATGCATCACCAAACCTCTACGATTTCTCCCCAGGAATCACCAGGCTTGCTCTTGATTGATCTCAATTTGAAATGAAATCGATGATGCTGCAGATGATCAGACTGCTGGGCAATTTGGAGGAAGGCGTGGCGAGGACCCGCACGCCGACCTCCGGAGCTTCATAGAAAGCTGCAACACTTTTGTGTTCCCGTATATCTCTACCGAAGAAGTTTGACTAACTTTGTTTCCATTTTCTCTATGTGATCAGGCACGAAAATGTGCGTACCCTCTCGAACCGGAGGAGATTACTTCTTGGGAACAAGTTGTTGAGATGTTTATGACGAAATATTTCCCACCAACTAAGAATGCAAGGGGAAGAAAATTAATAACCAATTTTGAACAGGACATGGACAAATCGCTCAGCGATGCTTGGGCGAGGTTTAAGAGGCTGGTAAGGGTTTGTCCACACAATGGATTACCAGATTGCTTGCAAATGGAGATCTTTTATCACAGATTAAACCCTGCTTCGCAGACCGCTGCCAATGCGGCAGCTGCTTGAGGTCTGCTAGATAAAATGTATGATGAGGCCAAGAACATTCTTGATCACATCTCTAAAAATCACGAGGACTGGAGAGAGAGGGATCAGAGATTGAGAATAAAGGATAATGACGCAAACAATGGTGCTATCGCATCACTTTAGAGTCAGATGACCGCAGTGATGAACTTGATACAGGGAATCGCAATCAACAGCCCAACACTGCATAGTGGGCAAGTGAACACAATCAATCAGACTGCCGCAAGGTGTGCGACTTGAGGTGAAGGACACGCAATAGAGAAATGCCCGCAAAACTCACTGTCTATTTATTTTTTTGAAGAATAATCCATTCTCTAATACGTAAAACCCTGGGTGGAGAAACCACCCCAACTTTGTGTGGAAAAATCAGCAGAAAAATTTCCAATCAGTGGAGCAAAAAGAAGGGCCACGGGCATTTTTCCAGCGAAATAATTGTCAGACGAGTAATCAAGCCAACAACTCGCAGACGCCACAATCTTCCTCTTTGGAAAGTTTGTTGAAGTAATATATTGAGAAGAACGAAACTGTGCTTCAAAATCAAGCAACATCTATCCGCAACCTGGAACTACAGATGGGCTAGATTGCAAGCGAGCTCAAGAACAGACTGCAAGGGGCTCTGCTGAGTTCAACGAAACTCCCACGCAACCTAGGGGGTACGGGTAAAGAGCAATGTCAAGTCGTGACATTGTGGAGTGGAAAGACTGTGGTAGGGGAGAAGAAGAAGCCTAGCCGGACTGCTCCAATTGCGCTGGAACCTGAGATTGCGGTGACTCGAGAAGAAGAATAAGAAAAAGAAGTGATAGAGCTAGAGATTTTATCCACCTCAGAGCCAAAGGAACAGGGGACCATAAGAGTACAGTTGCCACCTTTCCCACAAAGACTCAGAAAGAAGAAGAATGACGAGATACAATACCAACCCTTCATGACTATGTTAACAAAACTGCAAATTAATATTCCGTTCATTGAAGCAATTGAGGAGACGCCCACATATGCGAAGTTTCTAAAGGATATGGTGTCCAAGAAGAGAGGCACTAGTAAGTTTGCCATGGTGGCGTTGACGCAGAGCTCGAAATCTATAATCCCACCGAAGATGCGCGATCCTAGGAGTTTTACTATACCTTGCTCCATTAGAGGATTGTAAATCGGGCAACGTTGTATGAACTTGGAGCCAGCATCAACTTGAAGCCTCTGTCAATTTTTAAGCAGCTGAATATGGTGCAACTTGCGCCTACGATAGTGGCTCTCTAATTAGTTGATAGATCTCTGGTGCATCCAGAGGGGAAGGTGAAGGACGTGCTGGTCACAATCGACAAATTTATATTACCAGCCGACTTCATCTTCTTGGACTATGAAGCCGACAAGGATGTGCCTATCATCCTGGGATGACCATTTTTTTCAACCGGTCGTGCCCAGATTGATATGCACAAAGGAAAGATCACCTTGGGCTTGAATGGACAGAAACTCAAGTTTGACATTATCCGTGCAATGAAGTATCGTGACGAAGAAGACCTGAATGAATCTGATGACGAAAAGAGTTTGAATGAAGAAGAAAAGCCTGTAGATGAAAACGAAGATGAGGATGCGATCACATCCATTGTTGCATGCAATGTGATCATAGAAAAAAAAAACAAGGAAGATGAGATGATCCCAACTCAAGAAGAAGAGCCAACAGTAAATGAAGAAAGAAAAACAACGCAACTGTCCTTAAAACAACCACCAATAATAGAGCTGAAAACCCTGCCCAACCACCTAAAGTATGTGTTTCTGGGGCAGAATGAAAAGTTACTGGTAATAATTTCCTCTGAACTTAATAAATACCAAGAGAATGCACTGCTGAGCATTCAGAGAAAATATGTGTGAGCGATTCGCTAGACGCTCGTAGACATTCGAGGAATTAGCCCCACATATTGTATGCATAGAATTCTTCTCGAAGAAAACCACAAAGGATCGAACGAACATCAGCGTAGCCTCAACCCTACGATGAAAGAGGTCGTAAAGAAGGAAATAATCAAGTGGTTAGATGCGGGCATCATCTATCTGATAGCAAACAGCACGTGGGTCAGCCCGGTGCAGTGTGTGCCGAAAAAAGGTGGGATGACGGTAGTCCCTAACGCAAATAACGCACTGATATCGCAAAGGACCATCACCGGATGACGTATTTTCATGGACTACCGCAAGTTGAATGCGACAACGAAGCAAGATCATTTCCCTTTACCTTTCATTGACCAAATGTTGGATCGACTAGTTGAAAATGACTTCTACTGCTTTTTGGAGGGTATGCCAGTTATAATCAGATTATGATTGCCCATGAAGATCAGGACAAGACCACATTCACCTGCCCGTATGGAACTTTCGCTTTTCGCCGAATGCTGTTTGGCCTCTACAATGCACTGAGCATTTTCCAAAGGTACATGACGGCCATATTTTCAGAATATCTTGAAGATTCTGTAGAAATATTCATGGACGACTTCTCTGTATATGGGCACACATACAAAGTCTGTCTTACCAACTTGGAAAAGATATTGAAAAGATATGAGGAGACGAACCTCGTACTTAACTGGGAGAAATGCCATTTTATGGTAAAGGAGGGCATTGTGTTGAGGCATAAGGTATCTCAGGACGGGTTGGAGGTGGACAAGGCAAAAATTGAAGCAATTGAAAAACTCCCACCTCCAACAAGTGTAAAGGCTGTAAGAAGTTTCTTGGGGCATGCCAGATTTTACAGATGTTTTGTCAAGGACTTTTCAAAAATAGCACGACCATTGAGTGCGTTGATGGAGGCTGATAGAAATTTGACTTCGATGACAATTGCCTCAACGCATTCAGGATTTTGAAGAACGCATTGACGATCATGCCCGTGTTTGTCACACCAGATTGGACACTTCCCTTTGAATTAATGTGCGATGCGAGCGAGTATGCAATGGGAGCGGTGCTGGAATGGAAGAGAAAAACAATATTACACCCCATCGCCTATGCGAGTAAGACTTTGAATCCTGCTCAAACTAACTACACCACCACAGAAAAAGAGCTGCTTGCAGTAATTTTTGCGTTGGAGAAATTCAGAGTATATTTGCTGGGAACAAAAGTACTCATCCACACTGACCACTTAGTGATAAATTATTTGATGACAAAGAAGGACGCGAAGCCAAGGTTGATTAGATGGGTTCTTCTCCTCTAGGAATTCGATATAGACATAATTGATCACAAGGGGACGGAGAACCATGTTGTGGATCATTTATCCAGATTGGAAAATCTAGAGGTTGACCGGAATCAGTCAGAGGTGAGTGTGGTATTCCCAGACGAGCAACTATTTCATATTGAAGAATTTCCATGGTACGTAGACGTGGTAAATTATCTGGTTTGCAAGTAATTTCCCGAAGATTACACCGATCACCAAAAGAGGCGACTTAGGCATGAAGGCAGATCATATTTTTAGGATGAGCCAAATCTATATAAGAAGGGGGTAGACCAGATTCTTTGACTATATGTACCGAATGTTGCTCAATAATGCATATTATCGCAATGTCATGATTCACCATATGGCGGGCATTTTGGAGGACAGCGCACCGCAACTAAAGTATTACAAAGTGGATACTATTGGCCAACACTGTTTAAGGATGCAAATGACTACGTGATGAAGTGTGACTGGTGCCAGCGGACGAGTAACATTTCATGGAAACATGCAATGCCTATGAACATCATTTTGGAACTAGAATTGTTCGACGTCTGGGGTATCGATTTCAAGGGACCATTCCCACCATCGAATGGTCAAAACTATATTTTGTTATCCGTCGACTACGTGTCCAAGTGGTAGAAGCAGTGGCATGCGCCACAAGCGATGCGGCGGTAGTCTCTAAATTCTTGAAGAAAAACATTTTCACTCGTTTTGGCACTCCATGTGCCATAATAAGTGATGAAGGCTCCCATTTTGTCAATCACACTGTCAAAGAATTGCTGCGCAAATATAATATCCTCTATAAAGTGGCTACCACATACCATCCGCAGACGAATGATCAGGCCGAAGTGTCCAACCGAGAGATCAAGCTGATACTGGAGAAGATGGTAAAGTCTTCACGAAAGGATTGGGCAACAAAGCTAGATGATGCGTTGTGGGCATACCGGACTACCTATAAGACACCCATATGTATGTCCCCATATGCGTTGGTATTTTGTAAAGCATGTCATTTACCACTGGAGCTGAGTACAAAGCGCTGTGGGCGGTGAAGAAGCTAAACTTTGACTTAAGGACAGCAGAAGAAGCGAGAAAACTTCAATTGGTCGAGCTAGAGGAGTGGAGAATTAACGCATATGAGAACGCAAAGATCTACAAGGAGCGCACAAAGTGCTGGCATGACAAACAAATATGCGATAAGGACCTCCAAGTTGGGCAAAAGGTCTTACTATTTAACTCACGATTACGGCTCTTCCCTGGAAAATTAAAGTCACGTTGGTCTGGACCATTCATAGTCAGAAAGGTATTTCCTTAGGGCGTGGTTGAGTTATCTAATGATGATGGAACAATAAAGGTTTGCATTGATAAAATATATATAATTGTGTCCAAAAAGCATTAAGTTCATAATATTGTGGTCGTAGGTGTCCATCGCATGAAAACAGTTAACTTATGTATTTTTGTGCAAAATATGCATTGATGCAAGGCGGAAAATGTGATCACAAGAAATCAACAATCGAACGCAGTGTTACCGCAAAGCTTTGCGGTGATTTGCGCTCGCAATTAATTGCTCAAGAAGGATTTTCGTATAGAGCTGGCGCAACTTGGTGGGCGCAACTGATGAAAAGCATAATAAATTATGATAGGACAAAAAGTTGATGATGGTCGATTCCGAATTAAGTTGACAAGTCGCTAACGAACTACTGTAGCAAGTACACTTAACTTTTCGGTGACAAATATTCGGTGCATCAAACAGAGAATTAATACCATCCCATCAGTGCAATCATAAGAGAGAAGTAGCTTTTCACCCCAAAGCTCTATAAATACCGAAGGCAATCTTCAGTGAAGAAGTTCGGACAGTTAGATAATTTTCCCTTAGATAGAATTAGCCTTGCTCTTAGTTTTTCTTTACTTCGAAGGCGGAGCGAGAGAAGGGAAGAGACGTTGGAAGATCGCACTGGTCAGCTCGAGAGAGAACCCAGAGGCATGGAAAAACGAAGAGAGGGCTAACTCTCGCGAGAGCGAGACTATCTTTTGAACAGAATAGAGAAGAACGGTGTAAAAAGCCTTGGGAAGTAAGAGATTGCTACTAGGCTCTTTATTCTCATTTCGCATTGTTATTTTGTATTTCAACTCTATATCTATAAAATGGAACATGCTTATCTACATCTGTTCTCTCTCTTAAAAGAACGCATGAGTAACTAAATCTATCGAATGGGTTGAGAAGAACTAAGCTAACATGACCTAGGATCTTCATTGCATGCGGTTATCTTGTCTTATGTTGCACCAAACACCCATTTAGAGCTACTCAAGATAGAGTCTAAAGAAAGAACCTAAGACTTGAAAGAGCTAGGTTAGAATCTAGACTTGAAAGAGCTAGATTAGAATCTAGACTTGAGAGAGCAAGATTAAATCTGCATAAGCAAGAGATAGGGACTTAGAGATAAGCTCTGTTTACCAACATGCATCACATGCACCCTAGAGATAGGTTATGATTTTATGTGGTCGCCTTGTTTGTGTGTGTGTCATTTGTCATTGCATAAATACGAATAGAGGCTTATATATAGGTCCTATAGACTTATCGCATATATCACATGCGTTCTAGAACTGGAAGCCGTAGCATTTGCATTGAGAGATGATTTGCTATTGTATGTGTGTTGCATGATCACATAATAGGAATGCATCCTAGAAATTGTTAGCTGAACCCCTTCTCAACCCATTCCCTGCATATTCATCGCATCTTCCATATTATCAACTCTTGTCTTAACTCCACCGCATACTTTTTATTATCGCAAACAACAACCCAAAAACAACTATTGATTTATTGGTTACCGCAAAGTCTTCTTAAAAATTATCACCACATACCATTTTCCTTAGTCCCTGAGTTCGACCCTGGACTTGCCAGGAAACTCAGTAGGATTTATACTTGGATTCTATTGAGAAAACTTGTTGCACAACGCATTCTCATCACCGCAATTCATTTCATAAAATCACCACATAAAATAACGCATCAATAACCAAAATGGTCTATAGTATATGGATGTAGAAGGGAAACCTTGTCTTGGTAATGCTACGGATGCGGCCCGCTTTGTGGAATAGTTACAAGTGTTGTGGCTTGTCACAAATGGTCTTATCCTGATCATTCGTGTAGGGGACATGCGAGCGGGGGCGTTCTATACAAAGAGTTTGTATAAGACTTGATCATGAAGTGTTAACGTCTCGTTATATAATACCGTTCATGGTAGAGACTTCACTTTACTAGGATGACCATAGATAACATGATCTCAATCCTGAGTGAGTTGGGAACTCCTGCCATTGAGGGCGGTCCTTTAATTTGCATGGGTGCGAGTGGCTAGGCTACTGATTCAAACCTACCATTTTGGGGATTCGTATGATTTGGGAGCTGGGAACTCAACTACACAAGATGAAATTTACTCCTTCCCCGAAGGGGGGGAAGTAAATAGTTAGCTCCCTTCAGGGTTGATTCCAGGGCTTGAATGATGTGGTGCCACACATATTCTCATGACCCGAGAGGTGTTCATACATAGTTGGACTATGTTGTATTGTTCATTAGTGGGATCAATGGTACTTAAGGAGTGGGATGTAACTACATGGGCAAAACGGTAAATTGGCCTAGCTTTACTTACAAGCATCTGTGAAGGGTTATCGTACTCATGATTGGTTTTATCCGATGGACACAGAAATATATCTGTGGTAAGAAGAGTTCAGTTGTCGGTCTTTAGTGGAACGCCTGGTAGTTAACGGATGGTGGATCTCATGGCTAAAGAGTTTAGTCAGCTATTCATATACTGTTGGAGCTTCGAGTCATAGGTCTATAAGATCCCCTTGGTAGCTTGGATAAAAATTGAGAATAAGTTTTTGGGTCAGTTTGAAATGTTCAAATTGACAAGAGGCAGTTCAATTATATATGGTTAATTATATATGATATGATTGACTAAATGTATGAGATACATTAATTTGGAGGAAATTAGATATAAATATGATTTATATCAAGTAGAGGAGAAAACACTATAGTTGATATATGATATCAAACTATAGGTTATGAATATAGTATGATTATATTTATTAATTTAGTAATTGGGCAGTTATGAGATAATTGGCTAAAGTTTTCTTCGACTTCGTGTGATAGTGGGATGTTCAATTCAGTTTTAGTAACTGAAGAATAAAATGAAAATAGTTTTCATTTTGCAAATGACATGCTAATTTTTCTCTCGGCGTGAAAGTCTTGTATCGTTTAGTGTTGAGAGCCTATACGATAGCGCCCGCCTACTAAATGATCTCACACCCGCATTTCCTATACGATAGCCCACGATTTCTTAAACGATCGTTTACCTTTACTAGATGATCACTTAGCGCCTGAGCATAACTAAACGATCGCTTACCTTTTCATAAACGATCGTTTAGCAATTACTACACGATCGTGTACCTTGCTCTAAACGATCTAGCACCCGACTATACGATAGTTTTCCCTTTATCCCACTTGCTTTTTCGTAGTACACGATAGCCTTTCCTCCTCCCCTCTACCAATTCCATCAAAGGCCACCCTTTGGATTCTCACTTCGAGAATACTGAGTGCTTTGAGTGGTGGTGTCGTCCTTGTTGCCTTGTGTTCGTGCGATGCTGTTCGTGTAGACGACCGTGGTGTTGCTGGGCGATTACTTGTTAGATGAGAAAGAGTGCGGGGAGTTTTGTCATGGTGAGATCGAGTTTTCTAAATAAAGTCTTCAACTGATAAGTCTCTCAATCTCTTGTATTTTATCTTTTAAAGCATGTCAATAATTAGTGTGTTCAATGCATATTTGTCTGTTAGAATGTATGTGTAGAAATTATGTCACAATGAATTGGAAAGATCCGCTTCCACTCATAAGTACTCTTGTATAAGAGTACCTTCAGATCCTTCATAGGTTGTTCATAATTACAGTTGGGTCAAAATTACCATTTTACCCTTGTAAATACATCTTGTTCCTTAAGTTTCCATTGACCCTCCAATGAACAATTTTGATTCATAATACTACTTATGAATCATGTCCTTCTCTTTCATGGGAAGGCGGACCTGAAATCAGCACTTAAGAGAACAACCTATCTGTTAACCCTAAAATGGGTAGGAGTGAATTCCATCTTATAGGGCTATGTCTCCAGCTATCCATCCGATCTTATCCCCAAAATGGAAGGCTTATTGAACAATACTGTTGAACTACTCTCACTTATGCAGATCAAAGGATAATTTCAAATAAACAGGATTTCATAGCTAGCTCAAGATCAAGATCCAATTATCCTAGGTTGCTTAAGTATGAAATAGTTAGTTTTAACAGTAAACGGTCGTTATAAAGAAAAATGACTATTTCGTGGTCCATTCTATATGCAAACTCATTACATAGGATGCCCGCACTCACATGTCTCTACATGAATGATCTGTGGATCACATCATTTGTATTACCTATACAAAAAATGGGCCACATCCAATAGTATTATCAGGATGAGATACCCAATTTCATCCATATACTTATAGACCATTTAGGCTATATACTATTAACTTGATCCTGTTTATGTCACCACAAAAGTTAAAGTATTCATACTATAGCCATGGATATGTTTATTAGGTTTTCATAATATAATGCAAAATCAACAACTTTATTAAATAAGATACTCAATAATATTTTATTGATAAATAGAATGTTTAACATAAAATTTACGAATTGCGAGTTCTAGGACATTCCCAACACTATAGACCATTATTAATCTCTTATATAACATGTAGTGTTTATATTAGTCATATTCATATAATTAATATTTGAATCATATTCAAATACTTATTTGTTGGGGTTGATGCCCTAAACTCTCGTTGGTCCTGTAGTTTGTATACACCTGTACAAACAAACGCTTGTGATGAAATAATATGAGATATTTTCTTCACTATTGACTATGAAATATGAGATATTTTATTTCCTTTTATCATAAACCAATAAACTAATATCCCTGGTTGTCGTTGTAACTTAAGCATGTATGTGGAGACATACAAGTGGATCATGCCTTAAGTGATAACCTAAATGGTCTGTAGTATATGGATAAAGGAGGGAAACCTTATCCTGGTGACACTATAGATATGGCCTGCTTTTTATATAGTTATAAGTGTTGTGACATGCTACAGATGGTCTGATCCTGATCATTCATGTGGAGACATGCGAGCGAGGTGTCCTATACAAAGAAGTTTGTATAAAACCAGACCACGAAGTATTTAGTCTCGTTATATAACACCATTCATGACAGAGACTTTCATTTTACTAGGATGACCATAGATAACATGACCTTAATCCTGAGTGAGTTGGGAACTCTTACCTTTGAGGATGGTCCTTTGATTTGCATGGGTGCGAGTGGCCAGATTGCCGACTCAAACTTACTGCTTTGGGGATTCGTCTGATTGGGGAGCTGGGAACTCAGCTACACAAGATGGAATTCACTCTTTTCTCAAGGCAGGGGTAAGTAGATAGATTGCTCCCTTAAGGGCTGATTCCAGGGTTTGAACGATGTGAAGCCACACACTTTCTCATGGCTTGAAAGGTGTCCATTCATAGTAGGACTATGATGTATTGTTCATTAAAGAAATCAGTGGTACTTAAGGAGTTAGATGTAACTAGAAGTGCAAAACGGTAAATTGGCCCAACCGTACTTACGAGCATTTGTGAAGGGTTATCGTACTATTGACTGGATATATCCGATGGACACAGAAATATATCTGTAGTCAGAAGAGTGCAGTTGTCAGTCTTTAGTGAAGTGCGCGACAGTTAACGGATGGTGGATCTCGTGACTAAAGAGTTTAGTCAGCGATTCACATACCGTTAGAGCTTCAAGCTATAGGTTCATAAGATCCCCTTGGTAGCTCAATGGATTCAAGTTGAGAATAAGTTTTTGGGTCAGTTTGAATGTTTAAATTCACAAGAGGGAGTTTGATTATATATGATATAATTAAACTGGTTCAATTATATATGGTATAGTTGACATGATGTATGAGAAACATTATTTGAAACATTATTTGGAGGATTTTGATATAAATATGATTTATATTAAGTAAAGGAGAAAAGGACTATGGTTTAAATGTTACATATGATGTGATATTAAAACTATAGGTTATAAATATAATATGATAAGTTAGTTATTATATTTATTTATAATTAAAACAATTATACGATAATTATAGGCGGTTTCTCCTTTAATCGTGCGTGAAGGGGAGGTTATGTTCAGTTTTCATAACTGAAGGATAAAATGAAAAATGATTTTATTTTGAAAGGTATCGCTTCATTAAGAGGATTACTAATCGTTTAGTTGAAGAGAGACTATACGATAGCCTTCTAAGCGACAGGCTAAACGATTGTGTAAGCGCCTTTCTCTAAATGATCGTGTGCCTAGCGAGTTTCTCTAAACGATCAAGCTTGTTTTTCCTAAACGATCATGTACCTGCTGAGTTTTACTAAACGATCAAGAATACAAAGTCTATACGATAGACAGTTTATTCTCCCACTTGCTTGGTCGTATAGTTCAATCGTTGTTTCCTCCGTCCCTTTACCAAATCTAACAGAGCCGACACCTCCTGGATTTTCGCTCTGAGAATACCAAGGTCACCAGGGGGTGGTGTCTAAGAGGTGTTTGTTCGTGGAGATGTTTGTTTGTGATCGTAGCGACAACGAGAGGTTGCTGGTCCAAGTCTTCACGAGAGCGAGAGGTCTTTAAAAGAAGAGTTCTTTAAAGGTATGTCTCTCGTTCCTTTTGTATTTATTTACTAAAGCATACCGTAATTTGTTAGAAGATGTATAACTGGTTTGTATATTTGTGAATACTTGTAAATCTGTCACAATGAATTTGGATCTATCGTTCTTCCGCTCATGGGTTCTATTTGATAAGAGTTCCTTTATTGTTTTCTCTAAAATAAAACTTTATATTATAATGTATCATACACATGATATTAATCATATCTCATATAATCAGTTTTATATTAATTATGTTTCATATAATTAATGCCCTTTAGTAATCTGAACATTCAAATTAATCTAAAATCAATTCGTTTTAATCAGCTCCCCAATCAAACGAATCTCCAAAATGGTAGGCATATCGAGTGAGCGATACAGGCCACTCTGACCTATGCAGATCAAAGGACCATCTTTACAGGCAAGAGTTCACAACTCATTTAGGATTCAGGTCAAGCCACCCATGATCATCCTGATGAAATGTAAGTCTCTTCAATCAACAATGTATATAGAGAGACTATTCATTTCGTGATCCAGTCTTTTACAAACTCTTTGTATAGAACACCCTCTCTCACATGTCTCTACATGAATGATCAAAATCATATCATTTTATAGCACTTTACAACAATTGTAGGAACTATAAAGTGAGCTATATTCATAGTGTCACCAGGATAAGGTACCCAACCTTATCCATCTACTACTGACCATTTAGGTTATCACTTAAGTATGATCCATATATATGTTTCCGCATACATGTGTTTAAGTTACAAAAGATAACATTGGATCTTAAATTTATTGGTTCTATGGGTTAATGCTACTAAATGCAAATAAAAACCTCATATTTTATTAGATATGTAAATGGTTTGTACAATACAATTACAAACTACAAAACCCATGAAATTTAAGGCATCAACTCCAACACTTTCGATTATGTGCCCTATATATTGGAACCACACTGCGCTAGCACACCACCTTTGAGACTTTCAACGATACTCTGCGGTGAGTTTTAAATCACAAATTACTTTTGAGTGCACATAATGATTAGACGAGATTGGATTTTAACCTTTAAAATTTTTATTTGTGCTTAAAGTTGAATAGTTTCTTGGTACTAGAAGATTTATTTTGGGCACAAGTCTTCAAAAGTCTTATACAAGGGTTTGATTAGTGAAGGTTACTCATCACTACTTTGGTTATATAATATTATGGTAAGTAACATTACTACTTAGAATGCCTCCGAGTGAAGCGAAACTAAGTAGAATATTAAGGTATGATATGGTATTTTATGTGATGTGTTATGTTGTGTTTTATGATTGAACAAATTTTATGAGCATGCATGCTATAAATTTATGGGTTTCTATGACTATGATATGATTATATGATGTGTGACCCATTATTGAATGTTACATATTAAGTTAGTGGCAATTACCCTCCTATCGATAGCTATGTGCACACTAGAATTGTGTTTCTACGGGTCCACTATATTTGTGCACCTACGAGGCACTATATATGTATGATATGTATGAATACATCTCACTTACAGTAGGACGAGTTAAATTGTCCACTTAGATGGTCATGAATGTTTAGCTTTAGTACCTCAAAATAGGTTCCACTAATCATAAGACACCCACTTATGTGTTTGCATAGTCTGATCCTAATAATGGAATTATTTATTAAGGTAAATGAAAGAACGTGAGAGACACATGACGAGAGAGTCTTGGGACAAGTTAAAAGCTTCCGCTTAGTTTTCATAATTAAGTTGCAAGTCATCGAACAATTAAACATAAAACTTTTAGTGTTTGCATTCTTAATTTTTTCTAGTTCTTAATTATTATTCTTAGGGGGACCCCGAGTAAAGGTTTGCATTATTTGAATATTTATTTTGTTGACATTATTTATTTTAATAACTTTTAAAGCTAAATTGGTAAAAGAGTTTCGTTTTGAAATTTATATGCATAAACTAACGGTCATGTTGGTAATCTTAGAAGAAAAATTGGGTCCTTACAGTTTGTTATTCTTTTTTATGAACTAATTTAAAACAATTAAATTCATTATAACTAAATTAGTTTTTTAACTCTTGTAACTATTAAAATTAATTAAAAACCTAAATCATAATTATTTTAGAAGTACACTATTTAACACTTAATCCTCTTACCTACTCCTTAATTTTTTTTGGGAAAAAATACATAAAAGTGAAGAAAAATATTACTTATTATTACATTGGAAGTATGTATTTCCAACTAATGAAACTCGATAAAAGGAAAAAAAATACAAAATCTCAGTAAAATATAATTTTGGTCCCTAAAGTATAGAGTTGATGTCTATTTGGTCCATGAGATTTCAAAAGAAACATATAGTCTCTTTTGAAAAATATGATCCCTATGTTGAATTGACCGTTACATATGACATTTTCGAGGTATTAATTTTAAATGACATAGAAATATATTTGATTAATTTTTATATATTATTCTTCTCTTTCCCTCTCCTCTGTCTCCCAATTAGATTTTTTCCATTTTGAGATTACACTGTAAATCACAAAAATTTTGTCCATACCCACAATTCTTTTCTCTAAGAATTTGAACATCATATTCATTTCTTTTCTCTGATTTATTTTCTTATTAATTTTGCAGTCTATTAACTTTTATGTGTAGAGATTTTTAGAGGAAAGAAAATTATAGGCCTAAAAAAAAAAAATTTTTTTTTTCTAATTCTATTTTTTGTGGTTAATAAGTGGGAGTAAGTTAGGTGCCGCCCCATTGTTCTTTTTATAGTATGTTTCCATCAAAATCACACATAATATCGTCTACCTTATACCTACACATTTTGAAGAAAAATATATTTTTTTTCTCAACAATTTTACATGTTGATCATGTGATTAAGTCCCTATAATAATCAATCGTAAGGTTTCTTTAATAAATTTTTATGTGAAACAAATCAAAATAACTTTTAAAAGAATGATAAACTAAATCAAATATATTTTTTTCGACAATATGTTAGGTGAAATATGGAATCTAGAGCTTAACGTTGAAAGCACAAGTTCATGTCAGAGAAATTATCCTTGTATTGACATCTTGAAAAAAAAAAATTACCCCATAACTCTGTGAAAATACAAAGTCTAAATGTCACACACTGATTCAAACTTGGATTGTTGTAATAGTTCTGCTGTTAAAAGAAATTGGAATGATAGTAATATCTTTGGAAAATGGAAGTATTTTTTCTTTAATATCCTAAACATGCTTTTTCTTTAATATATATACACACTTGTAAAAACTTATTTCTCACATATGTGTGCATATTTATATACAAATATTTGTGAAATCTCAAACTTGTTGGATAACTATTTGGTTGTTGGTTTTTATTTTTTGAAAATTATGGCATATAAACACTATTTTCACACATAAATTATTTATTTTACCATTATTTTAAAATTACATTCACGTTAGTAGAAGTTTAATTCATAGTTTTTTAAATTGGGATAAATAAATACTAAACTTTCAATTTTAACTCTAATAAGTCTCTTAAAAATGTCTAAAGATATATAAGATTTTTTTTTAAATAATATTTTTTTAATATATAATGACAAAAATAGGGTTGGAGGGAAAGTATTCCCAAAAAATAGGTTTTTAAATCGTGTATCAGGTACACGATTACACCTTAATCGTGTACCCGGTACACGATTAGTTCTAAATCGTGATCGGGTACATAAGTTCCTGTCCATCTGGCACGTGCAGTCTGTCGTGGCAGTCATGCAGGGTTGACAGAGGTAATCGTGTAAAGTCGTGTTCCCGGTACACGACTTCTTCCTCCATTAAATCCGCCGCACCCCTTCTTCTTCCTCATCCGACCTTCTACCTTCTCCGTCCCACCTCAAGCTTTCTGCCTTATTTTGCTTCTTTTGTTGCGTTTCTCCGTCCAAAATTCTGAAATCTTCCTCATTTTGCTTCTGTCTTGTACATCCAAATGCCTCCATTTGCTCGTCCATCCAAAATTGTTCGAAATCGTCCTCCATTTGTTCGTCCGTCCAAAATCGTCTGAACGCTTCTGTGGTAAAATTTTTTCTCTAGTTGTTTTTCAATATATAATCTTCCTATATATATCATTTTGTTTGCATTTGGGCTGAACTTAATGTGTAGTTTATGGATCCATGATTTATTTTTTGGGTTGAATCTAGAAATATACGTATCTATTTGTTGGGCTGATTTTGTCTAACGTAGTTTATGAACTTAGAAATTAGATTTTGTTGGGCTATTTTTCTGGATGATTATGTTTGTTTATTTGTTTGACTATTTTTTTTATGATTAATTCGTTGGATGATTATATATTTGTTGGGTTAAATGTAGAAATATATGTATATGTTTATAAAAATGAAGATTGGTTCATATATATATATATATATATTATATTTGGGCTGAGTTAAATGTATAATTCATGGATATATTATTTTGTTTGCATTTGGGCTAAATTAAATGTATAATTCATGGATATATTATTTTGTTTTTATTTGGCCTGATTTAAATGTATAGTTTATGGATCTTAGATTTGGGCTGATTTAAATGTATAATATTTAGATCTAACTTAGAAATTGGATTTTGTTGGGTTGACATATTAACATATTTTTTGTCATGAAAAAATCATAATAAATATGTCGATGCATCCTGAAGATTTAGTTATTCTTGAACCTAGAAATGATGGAGAGATAGTGACATTGACGTTGAAGTTGATGAATTATTTGGGAACGATAGTAGTGCAAACATGATCTTGAGTTAGTACTGTCGGAAATGTTCACCCAAATAGATTGGGAAATGAAAAATTCAACGTGTGAACTAGAATCTACTTTGGAAGAAAGGAATATATGTGTAGATAATTGTAGTTTAATACAAAAAGGAATGTTGTTTAATACCAAAGAAGATTTAGAGCTTGCTATAAAAAAAATATTGTGTGATAGAACACTATGAAATTGTTGTAGGGAATCAAATCAAGATCTTTGGTATGTTAGATGTAAATCATGGAGTGACGGTTGTGCTTGGAGGTTAAGAGCATGTCGGCGTAAAACTCATGGGACGTTCGAAATCACCAAACTTCAAGGGGAACACTCATGTTTGTTTTCATAATTGACACAAGATCATTCACAGCTTGATTCAAATTTTATGAGTATTGAAATTCAAAATTTGGTTAGAACTGATCCTGGAGTACCTGTGGCCCTACTCCAAGAAGCCATTAAAAAACAATATGACTATAATGTTCATCATAGACGGGTGTGGCAAGTTAAGAGAAAAACGTTGATTGCTGTATTTGGTGATTGGGAGAAATCATACTCGGAGCTTCCGTATTGGTTGAGTGCTCTTGTTCATTAAAATCTAGGAACACGAACAGATTGAATTTTCCTTCCCTCTGATGTGCCGGGTATGACTATTTTTGGACGAGTTTTTTAGTCCTTTGGTCCTGCAAGAGAAGAGTTCAACCATTGTAGGCCATTAATCCAGATCGATAGAACTCATCTCTACGGAAGTATAAGGGGAAATTATTGACAGCCTTATCTATTGATGCAAACGGACATATATTTTCCCTTGCTTTTGCTATCGTCGAAGGTGAAAATTCATCCAGTTGGTCATGGTTTTTGTGGGCCTTGCGTGAATATATTAGCCAAAGAGAGGGTATTTGCTTGATTTCTGATAGACGTAAGGGTATTCTTGCTGCAATTAATAATGAAGAAATTGGTTGGAGGGAACCCAGAGCGTACCATCGATATTGTCTTCACCATGTTGCCAGTAATTTCAATACGAAATACAAATCAAAGCAACTAAAAAATTTAGTGTTTACGGCAGGAAATCAACACCAAAGGCGTAAGTTCATTCGGTGAAAGAATTGAAACAGTTGTACCCTGAATGTCTTGAATATTTTTCAGACATTGACTTGGAAAAATGGACTCAGTCACACCGCTATGGGTGGATGACAAGCAATGCAGTTGAATGCATGAACGGTGTTTTCAAAGGTGCTTGAATGTTACCAATTACTTCTTTGGTTAGGCTAACATTCTATCACACAATACTGTATTTTAAACACCAGAGACAAAAAATCAGTGAAGCACTCGATCGTGGGGACATGTATATAGAATATGCCATAAAAAAGTTTGGAGGTGGGAAAAACGAGCATCTGCACATACAGTGATATCCATTGACAGGAAAAGTCAAACTTTCGAAGTACAAACTGGCATAAGTATGATTTCTCCCTATAAAGAACAACACACCCTAGTTTTGAGCTTGAAAGAAGGAACATGTTCTTGCAATAAGTGGCAATCATTCAAGATTCCATGCTCTCATGTAATTGCACTTTGTAATTATATGGGTATGACATACCTACCACTTATTGACGAATGCTACAAATTGTCCAATTTCAAGCGTGTTATAAAGGTCGCTTCCATCCAATTCAACATCCAGATTATTGGCCAGAATTATCATTTACAGAAGTTCGTTCAAATGCGGACTTACTAAGAGAACAAGGTTGGCCAAAAAAGTACATGCATTCATAATGAAATGGATTGGAGAGAGGTAAGCCAAAAAGGCGATGTACAATTTGCAAGAGAGAAAGACATAACAGACGCACTTGTCCACAACGTACACTGGTGCTTCGTCTTTGGGTCATTAGGTGTATTTTTTTTACTTGTATATTTTATGTACTTGTATTCTTTATGTACTTATATTTTTCATGTAATTGTATATTTCATGTATTTGTATTCTTTATGTACTTATATTTTTCATGTAATTGTATATTTTATGTACTTGTATTATTTATGTATTTATAATGAATTTATGTAATGAATTTATTTTATGTAATTGTATCTTTTTATGTATCTTTTATGTCATGGATTTTATTATGTGATGTAATTTGAACTTCTTAGGTAATGAAGCCTGGTCCTTCTAATCCTGTACAATTATACCAACAAAATACGCATCGTTTACAAACAGTATGGGATAGTTCTTTCACTATAGTGTTGAGTTGTCGGAGGAGGGAGGCGACTGCACAGCATACTATCCCATTTGATCATCGCATTATTCCCTATGTTCCGCAAGCAGGTTTTCTTGGGGTTGCACAAATTGGTTTTATCTAGCTTGATTGGCACATTGTTACTGCTCTAGTTGAGCGTTGGAGACCAGAAACCCACACATTTCACATGCCTTGTGGGGAATGTACAATTACGCTACAGGATGTTGCCATACAATTTGGGTTACAAGTGGACGGGCAACCATTGACAGGTTCACTACAGTACGATTGGAAGAATATTTGTGAATAGCTCTTAGGTATTCTACCAGAGGTTCTGAAGGGATCAAGATTGAGTATCCCCTGGTTGGCGTCCCAATTTCCAGAATTACCTCCCGATGTGATGACAACAGCGTACATAGGTATGCACGAGCATACATCCTATAGCTTATTGAAGGATTTTTGTTTGCTGACAAGTCAAATACTATAGTGCATCTCATGTTCCTCCCACTATTGTTTGATTTCGAGCACACTGGTACGTACTCGTGAGGTGGTGCATGTCTTGTATGGTTGTATAGAGAATTTTGTCGGGCTTCCAATACACAAGTGTTGGAAATAGTGGAGCCATCGATACTACAGGCTTATGATTGATTTCCAATTATAATACCACAAGTCCAGCTACAGGCCCCAGATCATCGTCCACTTGGTGCCATGTATTATTTCATTTATATATTTATTTCGTTGCCATTTTATGTAAGAATATAAATTAATTGTATTTTTTATAATTTTATATGGAGTGGTATATTAGCTGTCTCTGAACAGTCAACAAATATGTTGCTTGTGTACACACAAATATTTGACATGCTGATGCACAATCAGGTAGCAAATGTATATATAAATGAATATTTAAAACATTTTAGATGTATACTTATTATTATTTTTTTTTTGTCAGATTATTTGGACGTCATATACACAATAGATTTGGTCATCCTTACCTGATTATTGTCATGATGGTGAAGACATCTGATTGACCGTTAGCCCTCTTATATACTTCCATATAGTAGAGTGGCATCATCTAGATCGTGTGTTGAGACAGTTCGGTCTGCGACAAATGATACCTTTATTGTCCTATACACTCCCACACTACACCAAATCGATTTGAGAGGTAAGCACGACCAAGACTGGAGTCGAATCCATGCAGAATATTTATCCTATTGGCATGGACGATATGATCGTTGTGCACAGGAAGAATTAACAAATGGGCCAACTGTATCAGACGACTACTTTTCCTGGTACAATTTGATCACGAAGCGATTTATCACACCTGAAAGCACTTACTATTACTGCATGGTAAGAGATTTAAAATAAGACATTTTCCATATATATGATATGAATATTGTTTAATATTTATTTTTTTTATTGTACAAAATAATTTTATCGGCGATGTTCAACAATATTCAGTGAGAACCACTTACCAGAATTGGGTTCAATGTGTCAGAAAACATTGGTCAACGTAGAAGGTATTATTCAACAGACAAGACGACTCAATGTTCCTGACACCGATCGAAAACGTATTCATCGTAGACGACAACGTAAATAGGGTGAACCTAATTTAGAGGGACACGAAGACAACCCCATGGGGGGTAAGAGCCAGGGGTCGTTTTTAAATTTCATGTAAACTTTCATTTTCAAATTGTAAATTAAAGAACTAACTGTAAATATTCTTTAATATATGACATTTTTTAAAATATGAGTGCAAGATATTTTCATTGTAGATTAAATATATAATTAAGTTTAATAATCAAGGAATTTGTGGACCAATTCCTAAAGTTTTAATATTGTTTTACATCTATATTTAAAAAAAAAATAGTCAACACACTTTTTAAAAAAAGAAAAGAAAAGAAGAAAAGATAAGCAAATCGTGGACGGGGTTAACGAGTTTGCTCTGACCAGTCAACCAGTCAGCCGGCGTGGTGCTAATTAGATTAAACAGTACTTGTGTACCGGGTATACGAGTTTGCCACATGACAATCGTGTACTCGGTACACGATTTTACTACCCTAATTTTATCAATAGTTTTCCCAAACACTTATTCTTAGAAAAAGTTTCCCACCAACCATATTTATGTCATTATATTTTAAAAAAAAACATTATTTAAAAAAGATCGATATATAAACTTTCAATTTAATAATTAAGAATCTCATTAAATATTAAAAATGCTTAAAAATCAATCATTGTATTAGATAAAAAAAAAATGTTTCCAATTACACCTCAAATTGTTAATTTTGTAGCCAATAGTTTCATTATTACTTTTTCAAAAATTGTATAATACTATATGTATTAGACACACATATCGAGATATCAATATTCTAGTATATATTTTTTAAAGTTCAAGAACTATATATGAAATAAATTTAGAAGTTAATGGATTTGTCACTGTTCGTATGTGTGTTAATTATGTTTATTGTAGCGATATTGTATAGTTTGAATATTATATTTGTGCATCTAAAATTATATGGTTATGCTCATTCTAGTGATATTGTATGATTTGAATCTTATATGTGTATCTAAAATTATATGTATATGAACTTATATTCCCTACATATTGGTTCCGCCACCGCATATAGATCGGAAAATACACCTAATAATTCGTATGTATTGGAAATACATTGATCAATATATAAAGTCTAGATAAGTAATATATATTGAAAAAATAAATTTTCTATATAATGTCTAAATAAGTAATGTTCATTTTTTTTTCTGATAAATGTGTTTGTTGTATAAAAAGTATAGGGAAAAAAAATACTTTTTTGATCCCTAAGTTTTGGGTCTATATCCATTTGATCATTAAGTTTCACAATGTTATACTTTTAGTCATTGAGTTTTGTGTTGGTTTCAATCTAGATTTCAAAATATTTCCATTTCACCTTTGAGATTTGAGTTTTATTTCAATTTGGTTTCTAGGTCTCAATATTTACATTTTTAGTATCTATTTTTCTATAAATACTCGCTTTCAGTCTTCTATGCTAAAGCATATTAATTAATTTTGAATAAAATAAAGTGAAAATTTTAAATTGGTTTAAATATTGATGAAAAATAATGAAATTTAAGTAATTATGATGGTTTTAATTCTCTTAAATTAATTAATTGACATTGATATTAAAGACAAAAAGTGTCTATTTAGTGAAAAATCGAGGTTAAGAATGTAAAATCTATAAATTAAGAGACAAAATTGAAACAAAACTCAAATCTCAAGAGAGTAAAATTGTAACATTTTGAAACCTAGAAACTAAATTGAAATGAACCTCAAATCTTAAGAACTAAAAGTAAACATTTTAAAACATAGAGATCAAATGAAAACTAGACCACAAATCTAGGACCAAAAAGTATTTTTCCCGAAATTATTTTATATTTAAAAAAGATGTGTCTATTTTGATAAACTTGTCAAACACACATGTTTACATACAACAATTCTTACTTTACACAAACACATCTACACATTTTACTCAAACTAAAGTCTTCGTGCTTAATAAATATGCGTCTTACACGAAAATCCCTTCGATGACACTTGTTTTTACCTCCTTTTGCCATGTGGGCTCGATGTATAGATTTTTTTTTTTTCCTTTATCCCCATATCCCCAACACAATGAAGACAACCCAAATCTTGAAGTACAAGTAGACACAAAACCCAATTGTAAATAGTGGCATATATTCCTGTACCCTTTCATTAAGCAAACCAAAACTCACACACACACTTCTTATACTACTCATCAATATCTCTTCACTCATTCATGAGAGAACAATTTTGAAAAACCAAGAGAAGTAAGAATTTTGTAAAGAACAATGAGGAGCACTGCTACACAAGGAGAAACATCATCACCATCATCAAAACAAAGCTCCTATAGGCAACAACATGGGACAGCAAAACGCACAAGAATCATAAGAATCATAGGAAGAAGCTTGTTGGGAGTAATATTCCTCGTTGGTCTTGCAATTATCATATGTTGGCTTGTTGTTGTCCCCAAAACCCCACGTCTAATTGTGGAAACCGGCAATGTCATAGTCCATAGTTCAACTCATAATATGCTAAAAGCTACCATAGTTTTCACTTTCAGAAGCTACAACCCCAACAAAAGAGCCACCATTCACATGTATTCTATGAGGATGATAGTCAATAGTATAGGCGAGAGGTTTCTCTCCGACATCCCCTCCTTTACGTTGACACCCGAAAACCAGACCGTCTTATCCTCCGCCGTCCGAGTCAACTTCGAATACCCGTTTGGTTTCAATGAAGAGATAGATCCAGAGCTTCGCTTCTCAGCTGAAGTCAGGTACAAACATTTTGAGAAAATTGTACAATCAACCCAAATCTTTAAAGTACGCTTTTTAAACCTTTTGCTTGTATCATCTGCTGGGCTCTTTTTAAACCAAAAAATTCAACTCAAATGAATGAGAGAAGCGAGAGAAAATAGAGAGAGTAAGAAGCATAACATTCTAAATCCAAGAGAATGAGAAAAGCGAGAGAGAGAAAATAGAAAGAGTAAAGAGTAAAAAGTTCTAAATCAAAGGAACAAGAGAAGATAAAAGAGCAAGAGAAAATAGAGATATCGTTGAACTAAAGGACTCTAAACTAAGAGGCGAGAGAGTGAGAGCAAGATCCTATTCCAAATTGCCCGATTTAATAATTTCACTCTTATATGACGTAAGAAAAAGGTCAAAAGGTAGGGCATAATTCCTTTTGGGCCCATATATATATATATACTGTTAGGTTTTGTTGATGTCAAAATCGCTATTTTTTCTTTAATTTTTATTTTTTTGGTTAGAGGACTTCAAAACTCGATTTTAACCTTAATTACTAATGTGATAATCATTTTATATTTTATTTTTAAATTTTAAAAATTAATTAAGAGTATGGATACTACTTTCGCAAATGCATTTCTTTTATTTGTTGCCTACTTTCTAAGAGTGTTTTCAAAATCTGTCTATTTTTTTAACCCTATAAAATGGTAGTTTTTAAAAATTTTATTTTTGATTTTTGAATATAAAATTTTGTCTCGCTCTATTTTTTTGGCTTTATTCTTTTCAGTTATAGTATCAATGGATGGATGTCGAAACCTCGGTTGCTCGAGATCTATTGCAATCACCTCTTGCTTAAGATCAATGCTTCTACAACATTCGATAATACAAAATGCAAAGTCGACCTTTGAGATTTGATCTTTGTGTGTTATTCTTGCTGAATAATCCCAAAGATTTGTAATTGAAAGTTTCATTTTTTTTACCCTTTAATTGTTTCTTTAAGGATAGAGAGTTCTTGCATTTATCTTATTTTATTTTATTTTTGAATAATGAAGAAGAGAATTGTATGGAAGATTTGAGAGAGGTTGAGAGAAATTTCCTTTGTGGAGAGCTGACTAAAAAAAATGAGGAAAATTATAGATAATTATATAATCTGTTATAGTGTGTGAAAAGAAAATTAAAAGAAAAAAACATAATTGTGAGCTTCTTTAAGAAGATCCATACAACTTGAAACCTCTAAACTTTTACACTGGGGAAGGGCAAATAAAGTCTCATTGTTTAATTAAGAAAAGAATAATTCTTTCATCAATTTGAAGCTTGATCGATTTTTTAATTTCTTATTTCTTCTTTGTTAATATGAATGGACTTTTCCTAATATCTTATACTAAAAAAAAGAAAAAAAGAAACATAAAGAAGAACCATATGAGTATCAGTATTCAACAAGAATAATTGAAACAAGTAATATATATATCAAGCTCCTATTCAACAAGAATTGAATGTATCAACAAAAAGATCCATGAGAAAACAACACATAATCATGAATTAAAAGGTTTTCATTAATCAATTAAAAAAAAAAAACTTTTCTACAAAGAGTGTACAAAGAGTGTGAGTATCATATAATGTCTAATCTTAGTAAGTTTTCTAAGCAATGGATAAATAGTCAATTATGTCATAACAAACATGCATCATATACATACAGCAAATTCATAGTATTCAACTATGATATGATCTCGTTGAAATCTAATTGACTATACTGTGAACAACCAAGTAAACGTAATACACATAAAAAAAGTACCTAGTGTAAGAAGTTTTTTTTTCCCCTTTTTGTTAAAGCGACTAAGTGCAAGAAGCTAAACAAAGATATGAACAAGAAATTTTTGTCTATAATTCACTGCGCTTCTACAAGCTAGCTACTATATCTCGTATAGACTTCATTGCATAGTATCTAGTATTGGATGGGAATGCGATCAAAGTCCCATATTGGTTAAATAAGGGGATGATCATGGGTTTATAAGGGAAGACAACTATCTCCAATGGTATGAGATCTGTAAATAAGGGGATGATTATGGGTTATAAGGGAAGACAACTATCTCCAATGGTATGAGACCTTTTGTGGTGATTCCAAAAGTCAAGCCATGAGGGTTTATACCCAAAGTGGGATAATATTCATACCATTGTGGAGAAGGGTTTATACCCAAAGTGGGATAATATCATACCATTGTGGAGAGGGTTTATACCCAAAGTGGGATAATATCATACCATTGTGGAGATATATGAATGTCAATTGGTATCAGAACCTTGGTATAAACCTAGCTGTATAGGTGAAATCCTCAAATAATGAACAACAACTTTAAGGAGCCTAGTTTGTGTTCTATATGGGTAATCTAGTGGTTTCCCCAACCTTGATAAGAGCAAGTGTTATCTACGCTCATGCTCGTGCGCTCTATTTGGATTATAACCTGAGATGAATGGGATGTACCTCGAGGTAGAAGAGCAAGTTGACTCGAGATGAACAAGATGTGCCTCTAGATAAGAAGCGAGTGACCCAAGATGAATTAGAGGTGCCTTGGGATTTAGAGCAAGCTCTCATAGTAGAGAGCAAATAGATTTATTCGAGGGGAGGCTCAAAGTGGTACTTTGTTCAAGGTGAGGATTGCTAGAAGTGCAAACAAAATACCACATTGGTTAGGGGAAGAGATTGATCATGGGCATATAATTGTGGGCAATTATCTCCATTGGTTTGAGGTCTTTTAGGGTGAAACTAAAAGGAAAGCCATGAGGGTTTACGCATAAAGTTGCTTGGTGGTCCTTTGTTTGAGGGGAGGATTGTTGTGTGGGAATGCGATCAAAGTCCCACATCCTTTAAATAAAGGGATGATCATGGGTTTATAAGGGAGGACAACTATCTCCAATGGTATGAGGCCTTTTGGTGTGGTTCCAAAAGCAAAGCCATGAGGGTTTATACCAAAAGTGGACAATATTATATCATTGTAGAAATATTTGGAGTTCTGTCATCCCTAACATCTACATTTTGTATGACCAAATTTTTTAATACACTACATGTGTGCGAAAAAGTTCCCACATTAATTAGGAAAGAGAATAATCATGGGCATATAAGTGCAGACAATTATCTTCATTGGTATGAGACCTTTTAGAGAGAAACCAAAAGCAAACCATGAGAGTTTATGCCCAAAATGAACAATATGCCCAAAATGAACAATATCATACCATTGTGGAGATATGTGAATGTCTGTTGTCCCTATCAATTGGTATAAAAAACTTTGTCTAAACCCAGCTGTGTGGGTGAAATTCTCAAATAATAATGAACAAAAAATTTTAAGGAGCCTAGTTTATACTCTATAAGGGTGGTCTAGTGGTTTCCCCTACCTTGATAAGAGCAAGTGTTATCTATGCTCATGCTCGTGTGCTCTATTTGATATTAACCTGAGATGAATGTGATGTACCTAAGGGTAGAAGAGCAAGTTAACTCGAGATGAACAGGATGTGCCTTAAGATAAGAAGCAAATGACTTAAAATGAACTGGAGGTGCCTCAGGATTTAGAGTAAGCTCGCATGGTTGAGATTTGATGGATTTGCTCGAGGGGAGGCTCGAAGTGGTACTTTGTACAAGGTGAGGATTGCTAGAAGTGCAAACAAAATTCCACATTGGTTAGGAAAGTGATTAATCATGGGCATATAAGTGTGGGCAATTATCTCCATTGGTATGAGGCATTTTAGAGTGAACAATATCATACCATTGTGGAGATATGTAGAGGTCCGTTGTCCATATCATTATATGTTCGTCATATAGATATACATAGTTCATTAATAGTATATTAGCTACCTTCACAAGGCATAAGGGGAACTTTTTATTAGAGAAAATAATTCAAATTACAAAATAGAGGGCTTTCTATGGTTAGATGGTGTATATAGTACATTTCTCTAAAACCAAGCAAAAATGTATATAATGCAAATACTGAGACCCCCATACTTGGTTGTTCAATGTGCCAGATAACAAATTTAAGTCATTCCTGAAAGAACCATTGAAGGTCCTTGAGCGGAACACGGGATCAAACCCAAACCCAAAATTTACAGAACATAAATTTTACAACAAAAACATACAGATTATGCATTTAAGAGATGATTACAACATGCTTAAAATAAAGATTATAGAATTGAAAATAGGTTTAAGAAACCTTACCCTTGAAGAACTCTTCTTCATGAAATTTCTTCTCCGAATCTTGTCACGTACAATCTCGAACTCTCTAACTGTCAATGAAGACACCACTACGAATGTGACCTTTGTCTCTGGATGAGAATCCAAGAGTTTTGTGGGCTCTAGCTATTTTGGAAGAGAGAGAATTTCTAGAGAGAAGTGAGGAGAAGGATGATAGGGATCAAGTTGGAACCTACCAAACTCCTCCGTAAATTTTCTTCAGGAAGAAGAAGAAAAGGAATAACCCTTTCCAAAAACAAAACTTTCCAGTAACGTAGTAGAGAGAAAGGGGGAAGGAGTTACAATTTTATTTGATCGGTAGAAAGCCTAGACAACTTTCCTCCGCATCATTCGCTTTGAAACTTAGATGGTTGTTATAACTTAATTATGCTCCCAAGGAAATTTGGAAATATACTAATAACCTAGAAAAGTGAAGTATTTATCAATTTTTCTTTTCAAATTAATTCTAAACATGTTTTTTTCATTAATTCAAAAGTTTTAATTATTTTGTTAATTAGAAATATTAATATGCTTTAATAGGTAATTAGATTGGTTAAGATATTAATAAGTTTTCTGCAAAGAGAGATATAAAGTTCATTGAAATCTCCACCGCCAAGTACTTCTACATTCTACATGAGAGAATGAAGTTTATTAAAATAATTCCTAAACATGTTTCCTATAAACTCTTTCCTAGTAAAGCAAAGTATCAAACATCCCTTTACAATAGGAGAAAAAGGTCCTTATAGCTTTCTAAAAACGCTATAATAGGTCTATTATAGTGTTTTATGTAATGTCATAATGCTATTAAAAGTATGAGATTTTTTACAGCCTTATTTTTCTACTTAATTCCATCATTCTTCAATGAAAGTTGAAACCAAATGAGAGAATAGGCAAATCTTGCAGACAAAATGATGAAAAGTATGTCAAAATAGGTTGTGCCAGACAATAATATAATAACCATGAATCATGTTATGAATTGACAAAATTAAAATACTAAAATTACATAGATAAATAATTACATTGATTAAAATGATAATTGAGGATGAGTAGAATATTGGACTTTTTAAAACAAAAAAGTAGTATATATTGAGACACTGACGGATCTAAGATTTTATGTAAAGAGTGACACAAATTCATTTGCATGTAACTAGTGGCAGATCCAAATTTTCATAATAGGCGCACATTTAAACAAAGTTACAAATTTAGCCCATGAATTAATGGATTTATCATACATAGTTAACTTCAAAAAATAACTAATAGGTTCATGAATTCTTGATTTTATGTATATTAGATAGAATACAAAGTTTATATCCAATTGAGTCCATTGCATATTAAAAAAATTAATTAATTAATATATAATAACCAAAAAAATTTGAAAATTTAAGGTTTAATTAGACATAAAAATAAAAAATTTTAATTTTTTTAATAATTTCAATATTTTTTAGAGTTATTATATCTAGAATAGAAACTTTAAAGACATTCTTTAGAGACTTATAAGAATAAAAAATCCAAAATTTAGAGACTTATTACTCATACTTTTCCAAACTTAAAAGAGTATAAAATATGGATTATTCCATGTTCATTATTCATTAAAAAGTAGGAAATTGTATGTTTTAAAAAAAATTGAAAATTAAAAAAATAAACCAGTATATATGAAAAAACCATCCAAATTAAAAATATATATATAAAATGTTAATTGCAATTGGTAGCATTTTTAGAGATAATAACTAATATAATATTTTTTTTAAAAGTACAAATATAACAAAGTCTATCAAATATTGATAGACTTCTATCACATCGATATCAATGCTAGTTAGAAATTGAACCCCAATCCCAAGTGTGAAAAGCATAATTGTTGGTGCTTACAATCACTGAAACAACCATAGTAACAACATTCTTTAACGAAACATATTAATTATATACATAAAATACGATACACATATAACGTCGTTTTTTGAAGAGAGCCATGTATCTTTGTGATCTCTTGATAGATCCGTCCTTATATTGAAAGTACACCTATAAAAATAGCATTGACATGATTAAAACAAGGGAAAATTAAAAGGATATTGTACTTTTAGAAACTATTTAGGAAATTATTGTTGTTTTCAAACTATTTATCAAAATATTGTTGTTTTAAATAAGTCGAGGGTTGAAAATTCGACTTAGTAGGTCAAATTTTGAACTCTCGACCTTCCTTTTTTTTTTTAGGAAAATATTGTTGTTTTCAAACGGATTCTGTCATCTCAGCAAGTCTGACTAAATAACGAGCTAATGAATCTTCTTCTTTTTGCCGCTAACGAGCTAACGAGCTAATCAAATTTGAGAGCGAGATTATGAGAGACAACGAGAGTTTGAGAGAGCGAGAGTTTGAGCGAGAGCGAGAACGAAAGTGTGACGTTTGCAAGAGCGAGAGGTGAGCGTGAGCGTGATCGAGAGCGAGAGCGAGAGCGAGAATACCGTACAAATTTCCCTTTTTTTTTTCCTTTATTAATTATACACATTCCACCTTCTTCTTTCTAATCCTTTCTTCTTTTTTTTTTTTAATTTTCCATTTTATAAAAAAAATTCTAAAAATATTTATTATTTTATTTAAACTCTAAAAGAATAAATTAAAAATAATAATAACTCATAAAAAATAAAAATTAAATTAAATATCTCATTTATATAAAAATAATTACAAAAAATCAATGTGTCCCACAAGCGGGACATCGTCGATTTCGAGCTGGTTGTCGTCGTGTCGACTTCGACTTGAGGTTGCTCGGGTTTCTTTTGTATGTTGCTTTGGTACCTCTGCAGGCGCTTCATAATATAAATATTCATTATGCTTCTCCACGACCCCGACCATGTCCATGCACGTATGAAGATGAAGGACCAGCCTCTGAGTCATAATGTCCTGAACCAAAATGCTGGCATCATTATCATCGGACTAACATAATCAGTTTGACTCTGCGTCTGCGTCATAGGGGGTAACTCTTCCACATTATGTGCAACCTCATCAAACTCATCCTCTTCTCCGAACAGGTCCTCTACGTCTAGGAGTTGGTGGAGAAACAATAGGTATATTGTACATATAATGAATTTCCTCCATATAGCTTTGGTTGTCCACTACATATAGCAAGAACCTAGTTCAGATCATTCGCAACCTCACGGAGTCTACTGTTGTTCGATCTCTGTGAATTATAAAAAAATTAGACAATATTAAAAATAAATTTAAAATAAAAAAATTAGATAATATTCATTTATTTACCAGATGACCCACAGTTGCTCCCGGACGAGTGACGTAGCGCCTTGTGATATTATTATACCAATGAATATATATTCTGGAGTGACATCTGTGTCAAACTGTTCAAGAAGAAACCCCCACTGCAATAAACCTTGCACGATAGTGCTATCGCACTACAAATGTGCAACTTTTTCGGACCAATCTCCAGTCCTTAGGTCATATCATGCAGTATGGGTTCAGTATTACAAGGCGATGGGATATCCTGCTGAAATCGATTGTCTCAACCCTGTCAGGAAGATGCCACTGACCAATATGAAAACATATGAGAGGACTCATCATCCGCCATATGTTTTGACCATTCGTATAAAAATTAGGCAAAATATGCACAATAATTTGTACGACTCCCAAATAACCTGAAACACAAAATATTATATTAGAGAATATTAAAGACAAATACAATAAAAATTTGAAATAAAATAATCAATTAGGTTTAGTGTAATTACCTGTTCAGGTTGAAGCAGATCAAACATGTATCTATACTGGTTGACTACATGTGTGGCTGTCCTGTCACACAAAATTTGTCTCTCCACCTAAATTTTTAAATTGATAATTTAGAATTTAAAATTAACTAGATCAGTGATATAAAAATTAAATTGAATTAAAACAACATACCAGAAACCGTAGGCTCTCCAACTAACTGAGCGTCATTAACATGATGTAGCTGTGGAGCCATTGTTGGAAATCGCTCCTAAGCCCATAGTTTGCAAAAGTATGAGAGGCCCAGCTATCTCTCGAACCCTTCAGGTCTTGTTGCTTTACATAGTTGTCTATACAACCAATGCCAAGCATGCTCGCACCCATGAATATCGCCCCCGCATCATGGGAGGTTAGCTAACAGTGGCAAGGAAATCAAGTGAACAAAATGACTTGATTTATCTGAAAACAGCTTCCACCCATCATTTGTAGTATATATGCTCGGCGCATATCTTATGAACGGTTTCCTCGTCTGCATCATCTGTGAGCTCACAAAATTGTGTTCCTAACCATATCTAACTAATCTCGATCCTTTATATCTTGTCGGCAGGTGAGGTCGCACCGAGGTACAGTTGACAAACTTCTAACCAGTCATCACGGATAACAAATTTTCAAACTTCCGGTTGAAACTGGCGGCTCACCGTCACAGGTAATCCAACAATACTTCCATGTCCTTGTAGAGTGATAGTGCACTCTCCAACAGACATATGCGAATGTATGACGTCTCGGGCCTCCATCTCTCGACCGGTGTGATCAGACGCCAGTCCAACTGAATAAATCTTATCCTGGAAACTCCATATGAATCCCAGATGTGGCGCAGTGCCAGTAGTATTCAGAGGGTGGCGTGATTATCTGGAGCCCGTCTTAGTAAAAATTGAATATACAAATAAATTATAATAAAAAAAATTGAATATACAATAAATTATAATTAAAAAATTGAATATACACTAAAATGAATATATAATAACAAAATTATTTATTTTTCAATCCCTAACTATCTGAAGCCCGTCTTAGTAACGAAGGACACTTCCTTCGATTATGTCCTAACTGGTTACAAAATCCACATCGTTGTCGAGTGACTGGTTCTGTCTAATCCATCTCGTTGTGATAACGTGAACTTTTCGGTCTACCAGGTTTTCTCAACAACGATGGATCAGGATGAAAGACGGGCATATTAGGGTGCGTGATCCAGTAATCTTCATGCGGTACAGGTTGAAATTGAGGAGATTAACATTCAGCATACTTGACAATTTATACTTTTTTATTAAAGTTACTGACGATATGTTGTAAGCAGAAACGATGGTGACATTTTGGTCCCGTCTAACCATTTGCTGGATTGTTCACTGTTGCAATTATATCAGCATGTCGATCTGAAATTAAACACACCTCTTCGTGTGTTACAATTTCTCTCAGGTGTTTCAGAAACCATCCCCATGAGTCTGCGGACTCTTCATCAACAATGGCAAACGTAAGTGGAAGTAGATGGTCGTTCGAGTCAACTGATGTAGCAATCAACAGTTTTTCTCTATATTTGCTGTACAAGTGTGTACCATCTATCTGAATGATCGACCGACATTTATTAAAGCTTCTATACAAGGACCAAATGCCCAAAATACAGAAGTTAGGATAACATGGCCTTCAGTAAGCGTTTCTTTAACTCGCCACTCTACTCGTGTTCCGGGATTGGTCTGCTTAACCATATATAACTACCTAGGCAACAATTTGTAAAACTCATCCCAATCACCGAATATTTTAGCCAACGCTTTTCTTTTTCCCTCTCATACCCTATGGTAAGGAACATGATATCCAAACTTTGATTTAATGTCGGACTGCAGTTATGCCACACTGATAGATGGTTTTTCTCTTACGGCGTCACAGAACTCCAGTGCAATCATTGATGAATCCAATTACATGTGACTTTGACTTTGTTCTGAATAAAAACATGTATGCTGCTCATCATGCGATTTTTTCTTTATTGCATGAAGTCTCCCTTTGCAACATTCCTCCCACTTTTTACACTGAATTGTCCAAATCATCGGTGTAGATTCAAAAACCTCGTATGGTGCGTGACACTTTATAGCAAAACATTTGACCACGTGTTGTAGCATTTCCTTGTCTTGACAAATCATTCCTTTATACAATTGCATATTGTCAACATCCACAGGAGCTACAATGGGGTCATGTTCCCGAATGCTATCCAATACATTCATATCCAAATCATTGAATGTATTTGAAAGCATCTCATGTTCACGACCATCGAAATCCAACTCTTCAAATTCGTCATCCGTTTCTGTTCTGAAGTCTCTGTACAGGTTGTTAGCCGTCATATCTTCATTATCACATGGCGATGCAACTAAATCCGGATCAAGATCGATACCATGGGATTGGATCTTCAAAACTGGTTTAAATGATGTATCAGGAACCACCCTTATCATATTTACATTAACATACAAATGCACTACATTGTGCACTGGCATTGCCATTGAGAACATCAAGTTCATAGGCTTGTGCATTCGAAAATAGGGAATGACATATATCTTATTAATCCTGATGGTTCTAGATTGGAATGTCTATATATTATTTCTATCTGATTTGCTCCCATATCTACACTAAGTAACATCCCAACATCATTGAATGAACTGTTTTAAAATACAATTCCACTGTTCACATTTATGGTAAACTCCACTTGTGGTTTGGTCATAACTCAACTCCATCAATACATCAATCATATTAACGCATTTGTAAAACAACAAAAATCCCAACATTTGCGCTACCATTTTCTAAAAATAAAAAATAAAAAAAAATAATAAGAACAAACATCCAATTTTTTGTATTATACCTTTTTATAAGAAAGTATAATTAAAAAAATATTAAATTTTTTAGTTTATAAACATAACTTTTTAAGTTTTTATGAACATCAACTTTTTAAACATAACAATAAAATTAAACTTTTTAACTATATTTAAAAACATAGCAATAAATTAAACTTTTTTATACTATTTTTTAAAATAACAACAAATTAAACTTTTCAAATTAAAAATGAGGTAAACTTTTTTAAAAAACTATTTTTTCAATTTTAATAACTAAATAAAATTAAATTAAATTAAACTTTTTCAAACTATTTTAAACTAATATTTTCAAAATTAATACTAGAAAAATATCAAACTTAATCACAATAACCATAACAACAATAATATTTCAGATGAATAAACTAAAATTATTAAAACTTGAAAACTATACTAAACTTGTTAACTATCACAAATAATTTTGTAATTAAACTATAATATCAACTTCTTAAACATAACAATAAACTAAACACTTTTAACACTAAAAACATCAAAGTTAATACATAAAATAAATCAAAATATCATATGAATATAACAAAATTTTCAACTTATATTAACTTTTGAAACTATACTAAACTGTATAACTATCAAATAATTTTGTATTAAACTATAAATAATCAACTTCTAAACATTAACAGATAAAACTAAACATTTTAAACATTATAAACATCAAAAGTTAAATACTAAATAAATGCAAAATATCATAGAAAATAAACCAAACTTTTCAAATATCATAAGTCAACTCAACAGAATTCGACGGTAGTTTTTTCCTTTTTTCTTCAAAGTGGAACAACGTTCGCCCTTTTTTTCCTGTTATTTGTTATCTGACAACAATTATAAAAATTAAAAAAAAAAACTAGAATCTTATAAAAAAATAATAATATAAGAACAAAAATTTATAATTATTCTTAAAAAATAAAAATTTAGTAGAGTAAGAACCAGTATAGTCGTGTGAGAATAATTTGTATTAAACGAAATACAAGAAGAGAAATGAAAATGGAAATAGGAGGAGAGGAAGATGATTTTGAAGGCTTATTTTCGAAGGCAGTGAGGGAGTAGTGAGTATGAAGGGGCAGTGAGCAAATCAAGGGAAGAGGAGTGAGCAAAATCAAGGGCAGTGAGTCTTAAAAAATTATCGAGGGAGTGATTGAGGAAAAATGAAGAGGATGATAGTTCAAAAGGATGTAGGTCGAGTGTTCAACACTTGACCCACGGGTTTAGGGTGGTTGAAAAGGCATTAAGGCTACGACAGAGGGGCATGAATGCGTCAATGAATGCATGGAATTGGAGCAGGGGAATCAGATAACGTTAATGCATGTAGAGAATCGTGCAGGGGAATCAGAGCAGGGGCAGCTTGGTGATATATATGCACTTTTTCAGACTTATGGAAAGTAAATAAAGTGAAGACGATTTCCATGTGGCAGACCACGTCAGCTGAATGGTTGGCCGTTTAATCCATGTGGCAGACTCAATCTCGCTCTCGCTCACATTCTCGCTCTCTCAATCTCGCTCTCTCCTACAGTCTCGCTTTCAATCTCGCTCTCTCCACAATCTCGCTCTCTCCTACAATCTCGCTTTCAATCTCGCTCTCTCCCACAATCTCGCTCTCTCAATTTCGCTATCTCCTACAATCTCGCTCTTTTCTACAATCTCGCTTTCAATCTCGCTCTCTCCTACAATCTCGCTTTCCATCTCGCTCTCTCCTACAATCTCGCTTTCAATCTCGCTCTCTCCTACANCTCTCTCCTACAATCTCGCTTTCAATCTCGCTCTCTCCTACAATCTCACTTTCGATCTCGCTCTCTCCTACAATCTCGCTTTCAATCTCGCTCTCTCCTACAATCTCACTCTCTCTTACAATCTGCTTCACCTACTTATCTTCCTTGTCAAGGGTTGAAGTTTCGACTTATGTATGTCAGAACTTCAACCTTCGACAACCTAATATACAAAATTGGCGAGATTCCCTTCGATATTCTCTTTTAGAGTGAGATCCTCATCATAAAATTAGCGAGATTTTCCTTTCCTTATCGAGGGTTGAAGTTTTGACTTATGTATGTCGAAACTTCAACCCTCGACAACCTTAATTCCATGTTTTTCTCTGTTTATCGAGTTCTCAACGTTCGACCTCTACATTAGTCGAATCCTCAACCCTCGACTTCTAGCCTCGAAATCCCAAAACAACAATATTTCTCTAATAAGTTTCAAAACAATAATATTTCTCTAATAAGTTTTGAAAACAACAATATTAATATTAAAGGTCCTTAAAACGATGACTTGGTGGGTATTTATTAAAAAATATACCTAATAATTCATATATATTGGAAAATATATTTGCCTATATAAAGTCGAGATAAGTAATATTCTTTTGTGTTCTAATAAAAATTATTGTAGACATGTGTTTTGACACTTGAAAGCATGATATAAGCGTTTGATGTATAAAATTTATATACATATTTAAAAATGTTTATATTTTGATTAACCTGTCTAAAACGCATGTTTACCTACCATTAATTTTTACTTTACACAAATACTTTACACAAACATGTATATCTTACTCAAAGCTAAGCCTCTATGCTTCATAAATATAAGGGATAAGGGGTCATTCACGCCTCTAACTTCAATGGAGCGGAGTGGACTAATAGTCGATTCAGTATTTAGGCCTCCAATTATAATAGTTAGTATGTTTTCAACTATTATAACTCACAATTAATTGTAATAATACTATTTGAAATCCTTCTTTATTACAGTGTTTATTATTTCCTACACATCCTCTCTCTCCCTTTTCGTTACTGTGTTTACTATTTCATTGAAGCCTTTTCCGGTATTGTTTAATTCTCGGAAAGAGGCACAAATAACAAAAATTATAATATATGGAACTACTTCTATCACTGCAAAGACGTAGCAATTGTTGGTTTACAGAAACAAGCAGGGGAAGAAAACAAGATCATTAAGCATTCTAACTCCTTAATTTTGACATCAAAATAAGTATGTTCATAGGGTATTAAGAGGGTCTTAATACATACCTTTGAAGATCTTCTGAACAAAATACAGTTGTAATATTCTCCAATTCAGGCCATGGACCACCAGTAGAGCTTCCTTACTATTGTCTAGGAGCCTTAGATTGAGTTATGGGACTTAAAACAAGCTTGAACTTAAGGAAATTGAATGAGAGGTTTTCTAGTTTTTCAGCTTGTTGAAGAACAACTTCTTCAACTTTCAAAACTCTGCAATTCAACAATTGCATCACCTTTTCCACTCAATCAAGAGGGGTTTTATTACATAACTCTCATGCAAAGTGATCACTTGAAGTGATTCCAACTACTCCTTGAATTTGGTAGTGGAATTATGTATAAAAAGGTGACTAACCTTCTTGCTTAAAAGTGGAAAAATCCCACATTGGGATTTTTCTCAATTTTCAATTTTCCTTTTGAAAATAAAAACTTTTTCCAATTTTAATTCTTTAATTAAAATTGAAATTTTATTAATTTTACAAAAATTAATTCAATAATCAATTTTTCTAATAAAATTAATAATTAATAATTAATTAAACAATTTAATTAATTCCATTAATTTAATATCAAATAATAAATTAATTTGTCACCAATTCCATTACCATGAATCTCTATTCATGAAATTAATATTTAAATCATATTTATATATTAATCGATTCTCCAATTACATTTAATTCCAAAATTAAACGTGTAATTATATCACATATAATTACCAATTCCCTTAATTCAAATTTGAACATTTTCAACTTATGACGCTATTCTAAGGTTAATCCGTTTGTGAGCTAGTAGGGGGACCTAATGAACCTACAGATCATGGGCTCCGACGATCTGAGATTAATTGGCTAAGCTCTTTACACGAATTAACCCTTATTCGTTAACTACCAGGTCACTCCACTAAAACCCAGTAATTACACTCCCCTCACTATAGATATATTTTTTCAACTTGATATAACCATAATTAGTACGTTAACCTTTCACAGGTTATTCATAATAATGGCTAGGTCAAATGACTGTTTTACTCTCGAGATTACCTCTTGTTTCTTAAGTTTCACTGATCCTCTAATGAACAATTTGTTTGTGATCCAATCAACAAACAGAATCCCTCTTGGGCCAATGAGAGGGTGGGACCCTTTATTCAAGACCCGAAACTAGAACTTAAGGAAACAACCTCTCTACTATCCTTGAAAGCGGGTAGGAGTGAATTCTATCTTGCACCCTACATCCCCAACTATCTATCTAGTCTTACCCCTGAAACGTGAGGCTTATTGAGCTAGCACTGTTGAGCCAGCCCTCATCCATGTAAATCTACGAATAATCCCGAATAAACAGGAGTTCATAGTTAGCTCAAGATTAAGGTCAAGTTACCTAGGTCATCGTTTTGAAATAGTCAATCCTAAACAGTAAACAACGTTATAAAGTAAGAGTGACTTATTTCTTAGTCCGATCGTATGCAAACTCCTTGTACAGAACAACCCCACTCCTCATGTCACCACATGAGCGAATCAGGATCACTTCTATGTAGCACTTTACAACTCTTTGTAACAAGTACAAAGTAGGCCACATCTGATAGTGTTACCAGAATAAGACATCCAACCTTACTCGTATACTATAGATCATTTTGACTATTTGCTCAAACCTGATCCACTCTTATGTCTCCACATAAACTTTAAGTACTCATGTAATAGTCATGGATCTTTTAGTTTATTGGATTTATTTCTAAAACTAAATAAGCAATTCATATGTTCAATAACAACTTATCAATTTATAGAATGATTTTATTATTTACAAACCATGAGTTTTAGGACATAAAACCCAACAGCAATAGTGGTAAATACGAGATCAAACCATAGGAAGGCCAAGAACTAAATCTCTCCTAAGCTAAATTTGACTCGAAAAAGCAATAAAAACGGGGTTTTGTTATTTGGTTGACAAGAAAACTACATGCTAAATTTAAAATTCGGAAAAGTATGATAGATTGAGAAAGAGAGAGATCAAACACAAGATTACCTTCATCAATTTAGAGATCGCAGGATTTTCTATGAATCGAATCATCGATTAATTATGAAAACATGCTTGAATTAACTATTTCTTAAGCCTAATCGAATGTAAGGATAACACATACAAACTCCCTTATGAGAATCAACATGTCATTAATCCCTAAATTAACTAAGCTCGTTACAAACAATTTACTTAGCTAATTGCATTATGTTCTTGGATTGATTAAGACATTAAGCAAGAATGTCCAATTCTATCCTAATGCATTTCTAATCTTTAGGTTTCGTTATCAATTAGGTGATCCTAGATAGCCTAGAAACCATACCATAAATCAAACTAAAACCTATTGCTACTGAATTAAGCATGGTTTCAGTGCAATTATGAACATAAAAAACACATATAGCAAAGACAAACATACAAGAAATTTAGCTGTCAGTTCATCAATCCTATATGCTTGAAGAAACTAATTCAAATAATGGAAATCATAAAGAAACAGAAACATCCAATTAAAAATCTATATGAAATCTCAAAGAGTTCAAGAAAATCCCTACAAATCTAAAAAGAAGAGGTGTGGCCGTTCATCGAATTCGACTCATGATGCCAAGATATACGAATAAAACTTAAAAGGAAAGGAAATCTCATGAGTTTTGGCCTAGAATGGCCAAAACTGAGCAACGTACTCTCTAAGACGGCCTAACTCTCCTCCCCCTTCCTTAATTCGAAAAGAACACATTTATATTACAGTCATAGCATTGTAATGCTCTCATCGATCCAACCCTCAAACGTTGGAGTGGCGTTTCTGTTGGGGTTGATGCCCTAAAGTCTCGTGTCCTATAGTTTGTAAATAATTTGTTCAAATGCTTGTGATGTATAATATACGATATTTACTTCACTTCTTGATTTTACTCATTTGGATGTTTTATTTTCTTTACCACAAACCAATAAACTAAACTCCTTGGTTGTCTTTATGTAACTTAAGCATGTATGTGGTGACATACAAGTGGATCATGTCTTAAGTGATAACCAAAATGGTCTGTAGTATATGGATATAGGAGGGAAACCTTATCCTGGTAATGCTACGGATGCGGCCAACTATGTGGAATAGTTACAAGTGTTATGACTTGTCACAGATGGTCTGATCCTGATCATTCTTGTAAGGGACATACGAGCGGGGGCGTCCTATACAAAGAGTTTGTATAAGACCTAACCACGAAGTGTTAACGTCTTGTTATATAACACCGTTCATGACAGAGACTTCACTTCACTAGGATGACCATAGGTAACA
>NC_052356.1:5286767-5289517 GCF_009727055.1 Benincasa hispida | reverse complement strand
TACATATTAAGTTCTTGGTGATTCATATTGCTCATCAAGGGATTAAGAAAACATCATGAAGAAAGTGACTAATGGGTGAATGAAAATAGATAGAAAATGGTAAATGAAATCTATCGAAACATTTAATATTTCTACTAAGTGTTTGATACATGATATGTGAATGAAGAGATAAAGAAAATATGGAATACAATGAAAGGGAGATAGAACAGATACAATCCGGTGCCAATGTCTTGGCACAGATTCGATGGAGGTCTGCTTGCAAGATCGGATGGTTTCGATGGCAGGAAAAGCTTCCCTCTCAGGCTTGCTCCACCGGTAGCATTGGTCTCTGCACAGAGTTTCGATTGGGTATATGACAGGTCGGATCTGAGATTTACTTCTCGGCCTTATCTTGTTCTCTTCCTGGATTTCTTCTCTTCAGCACTCAACTCAACCTTTTCTCTCTAAAATCTTACAGCACTTAGCCCATTATCCAATAGCATACTTTTCTCTGAAATCATTGGGGTATTTATAGGAGTAGATCCTTTGACTCCAGCCTTGTGGTCCCCACGTGATGGTTATGGTAATTCTGCAGATGGAGAGATATTATTCCTTCTGTTATGCAATCAGACCATTAATTCTGCACAACCGTTAGTTATACACGTGTCTCAATCCTCCACTCTCGCGTTGCTCAGTTGCATCTTTTGATCATGGGTTCGCATGCGGTGTTTGTTTTTATTACCCCATGCGGTCGAAGCGTAGCTCTGGACCGACTGTCGCATTGCGCCGTTACTTCGATAATCGTCTCTTCATGGTTGATCGACGGGTGCAATGTGACACAGATGCGTTGATTAGTTTCTCATGAGCCTTGAGCGCAAGTGATGACTTGGTCTCCTGCAAAACAGAGTAAAGTTTGGCTTGTCCTCCATCTTTTTGGCATTAGTGGGTGTAATTGCAAACATTTATAATTATTGTCATACTAGGTTAATTTTCATATAATTGGTGATAATTACTAACTTTTGGCCGCAATATCTATAAAGGTGGCATAAATAACTTGTATTTCTACAAGTTATCATACCCCAAAATTTAGATATATGCTTGTTCTCAAGCATATCTTCTGCTAAGGCAATCATGCTCCATTCCTATCCTATATTTCTGCGATGATTGGTTGCTCTGAATGTTACACTTAGGCACATTACCTGACATTGCACTTTCCTTCTATCTTTGCTAATTCTTAGCAAGCCTTACTTTATTCTTCTATGTAACAAAATTCTTCTCTTCCACTTTTCAAGTTTTCAAAATAGAAAGTTTATCTCTTCTTTATCAAAATAACTTGATGTATCTATATGCGATGAGTAACACTTTGCGTCATTTATTCACATAGAGACAGTTGGTCATGGTTACGCTCTTCATTTTGGCTTGTCCCTATGGGTGTCATGCGAACATCCAACTACGGTAGTGTGCCAATTCTAACTTTAACTCATGATAATCAGAGGAGTTGTCCCTTGCATTCTTTTTTTTTTTCTTTTTGGTTTATATAACGTCATTCTTGGAAACCCACCTTCATTTTCGCTTGCTCTTACAGGTGTCATACGAACATCCAACTACGAGCAGACTCCTTTCACAACTAAACTCTTATCAGGTTGGGAACAGTTTTGAAATTTTCCCTTACGCTGACATTGGAGTTTTGCAAAAAAAAATATTTTTAAACGAAAATGGACGCATTTTTTGAAATACTGCGTACTTCTGATTTCATCTGCTCAGACCTTCCCCACCCTCAAATTTAAAGATGAGCAAGGTCCTCATTGCGTTGTTTGGATAGATTAGACAAATACTTAAAAGAAAATTTCAAAAAGAAGGTTTGAGCAGGACTTTGAAAGATAGAAGGTAAAGTACTGCTAAACTAAGAGTTAACTAAGTGTTAGTCAAAATTTACTAAGTATGGGAAATATTTCTAAGTGTAACATATAATACGTCATAGCAATGCAATGAATATCGTAAAAATACAAGAGTACAAATATAGCAAAGATTAACAAAGGAAGATAAAGAAAAAGGCATAGGCAAAGAGTAGAGTGAATTGTGTACTTTGATTGTATTGACTATTAACAAAGTGTGCAAATATATTACAAATGATCGCATTACAAGAATTTTTCTATTGCCTGTATAGGAGTCAAAGAATTCGGTTAACTTACAATTTGCATCGGAAGGGTGCATGATTTTCAATTCATGTCATGCTTCAAATAAACGCAAATACATTTTTGCTGAGGACGGGTACACGTATACATCCCCGCAGCACACCCCTTAATTAAATACATTTCTAGAGGATACCTCAACATAGTGCATTTAACTAAGATCGGGAAAAGGACGCATATGTGCGCAACACACCCTTCACCGCAATGTATTTGGGTGTATTAGATGTATATCTCCTCTTCTTTCTACTTACTACACTCAACCTCTCGTTATATACCAGTTTATTTTCCTCTCTTCGTAATGCAAGTTGAAAAGGTCTTGTGGTGATTTATCGAACATTCACAAAGTCATGTGCCCACGCTACTACATTTAATGTATTTAAACATATGAAACTTCTAGAACAATAAGGCCTAATCCTTTAATCAGTGATCATAAAATGAAACAAACGGTAAAAGAAAGCCATAAAGAAAGAAAGTAAACATAGATGGGAAGGCCGGCTGAAAGAAGTTCTTAGAATTACCGCAATCGCTTTTCCTGCAAGCATTTTAATCTTGCTTGCCCAAATAAATGGTGTCCATGCG